>NC_087514.1:9372498-9464440 GCF_963921805.1 Phalacrocorax carbo | reverse complement strand
TTAAGCCAAATGAAGCAAGTAATTTTGAATGGTACTGCTGTATTAAAATGTTTAATTTTTTGTTTTCAGGTAAAAAGAAAGAAAAGGAAAAGGAAAAAAAAGAGAAAAAGGAGAAAGATCATAAATCAAAACAGAAAAAGAAGAAGAAAAAAAAGAAGAAATCTAAACAGCATGGTAAGTTAAATTTACTTGTTTTGTTTTTAAGATAAGCAAAACCACTCTGTGTATTTCTGGCGTTAGATATTAAAACTCGTTTCTAAACAATACAAATGTCAAATTTTAGAAATTTCAAAGAATAGGCTTTGGCCTTAAATGTTGAAAGGACACATTAGGTCTGTGGCCTCATTTCTGTATTTATAGCCTGTCTCTACGTGATAGACATCGGTATTTGATAGATGTTTCTTCTTCCTTCAAGAGATACGCTCGCTCTTCTCATCTCTTCAAATTCTTCATTTGGAGCTCTGTATATACATCCTGCTTATTTTGCTTGGATGTTAAAATTATTTTAGTATCTAGACTGTTGCTAGACTTCAGTGGTTTACTGTATAAAATGCAGCCCCTCCTTAACAGTTAGTCCTTAACAGCTGAGGCGGGCATCTCTGTTGCAACAGCCTTGTCTGTTGTCTTGACAAGTGGTGATTCCATTTGTCTTTGTCTCACTTCCCTATTCCGATTCTTTGATCATACCACTCATCTTTCCCTTTTCTCTGTTATTTCCATTCCCTAGAGGGAAAATAATATTGGTTTTTTCAGACGTGAGGCTCCAGGTAGCTTGTGTTTTTTTAACAAAAACCCCTTTCAAACCACTTTGTGTTTTTTTCTCCTTGTTTGAGAAGTACTCCTGCGAGAGTGTGGTTTAATGTTTTAGCACCGTCCGTTCTGTAACTCTCGTTGGCATGATTTCAGTGGAAAAACTCGACAATGGTTGGGTTTTCTTTTTTTAATAAAAATATAACTGTCCTGCTGACCAGTACAGTGTTACTGTTTCTTTGTATTTCTTCCCCTTTTCCAAATCCTTTGCTTCTTTTAATCTCCCATAAAACCACATTACAGGTTCCTTGGTTTTTGGTTTTGGTTTTTTTTTTTTTTGCATCCAGTGCAGTCTTAGTTGCAGCTTTACGGCAATAAAAATAAAAGCATGGGCAAATGCAGATTGGTTTTGTCTTTTCTTCTTGCCAAAGACTGAACTTTTGTGCACTATGCCTGCTTGCTTCAAAAAGTGTTTCAGGACTTAAAATAATACTACTTATTTTTATCTTGCTGCTGTTTTTTGTGGGGTTTGGGGGTGGTTTTTTTTTTTGTAAAAACATCTTTATTCAGAAATTTAGAAATGGCAACATTCTATCCTTCCTGTGCCTATCAGATTGATTTTACTAGATCTCAGTTACAGTAACCTTGAAATTTCTTACAATATGAGAAGGTAAAAATTTAAAACCTATTAAACAAATTTTTCTATACATTATTCCTCAAGAGCATGTGGAAAAAACACTGTGCATTAAATGGAGCTTCTGATGACAGGCTTTAAAGATGCCTTGTGGCTCTCGAGAGTGATGATGTGTTTGTCTGTCCAAAATTTGTGCTACAACATGAAAACACTCCCAAATAATGCAGTGCTTGAATGTGAGCTGCAGTAACCTAGATTTCACATACTTCACCATCTTTATATTGGAGTAACATAATTTTGAACTATGAACTTCAGTTGCTTATTTTACCTAAAAATTATTGGAAGGTTTTGGGTTTGGTTGTTTTTGTTTTTTTTTTTTGTATTGGCTCTGGGAAGGCATCTAAGTATTTGCAAGAAAATACTGGTAAATGCTAGGTATGCTATAGCCAAAGAAAAGAACAAAACCCCCAAACCCTAAGCAGTCCTGGCTGCTTCATCTGTGATTATTAAAACATGGCAGAGTGAATTAAACCTCTCCATGGGTTCCGTTTTAGGAAAACTAATGTGCCATCCCCATGTGTACAGCACTATCCCCAGCAGTACTCTCAATACAGTTTGCTAAGAGTAAGAAAAATGCTTTATAGCTTTTCTATCTGTTGAGTGTATGACAGGCTAAGTGTTGGTATAAAAGTGTTTGAAAAAGAACTTGCATAAAAATGAGCAAAATAATTGAAGTATTTGACAAAAGATCTCTGGAACAGAACTGTTTTAATAGGTAACAAGTTAAGCAACAGATTTGAAATACATTCAGAACTACAACTGTATATTTTGTAATGGGGAAATGTTTACGTGGTATTTCCCCGAGCCTTCTGTTACGTGTATTTCCAAAGAAAAAGATGAATAGAGAAGTTATCTGTCATCTTTGGTGTTGAATCCTGGAATTTAGATAAATCATGAGAAAAGGTTGATATAGTGCATGATTTAGAAGGCTTGGGAAGAGTTGTTCAGACTGGTGGTTCTCATCTGAGCGTGTGATACTTTGCTGTTTCATGAAGCACGGTGCTTGACGTCAGGAAGTCTAAGGCTTCGCACCATCTGGGGCGCACTTGGTTCTCTCGTTGCATACAGCTCCGACACGCAATGGGCTCTGCAAACCCTGTTAATCCAAACTGATTCAGAGTGCCTTTTGCAAATTAACATCAGAGCCGTGTTCCTGTGCCCAGTATTGTTCTTTTGGTTTTGCCCTGCTGAGGTTGTAAGGTGGTTCGTTGTGGTGCGTGTGTTAGGTTTTTTTCTTCTTTTTATTTTCTTTTTGCCAACTTGTCTTGAAACTTAGAAGTTTGGCAGAGGTACCACGATTAGGTTCCAACTTCTAGGGGCCATATCCGGTGCTTGTAAATATTAGGAGAAAACTGTATACCTCCAAATGCCCCAACAAATAGAAATCTTAAATCCAGATGCAGCAAGCAGTGTGAGTAAAACTTGAGCACTTCATTGTTTGCAAATTCATCTTGTGAAAATCTGTTTTGAGAAATCCAGAGGTATTCTGTCTGGATGTTTTTCATTTGTAACTGGGGAAAAAAGAGTGCTTTGGCAGATTCCGACTCTAGTGTTTGACCCTGAAAAAGCGCATTGAAAAATGATCTGTCAAAAGAAGCAGTCTCCTCTTTCTCCATGACTAGCTCACTCTCATTTCTGCCCATGCCCAGAAAGTAAAGGCGTGAGGCATGCTCCTTCCTTTGGAATCAAATTGCATCTTGGGGGGAAGAAGAGGGAGCAGACACATTGTGTGCTCCAGATAAGTTTTGTGCAAGGCTTTAAAACAAACAAACAAACAAAAACCCCTACAAAACATGTTTTTTGTGCTCTGAATATATGCGTGATTGACTGTTCGTGTGAAACCCAAATCACACAGAAGGTAGGTAATTTCTATTATTTAGACTGCACTTACAGTGAGGTTGATAGCAGTACAATGTGAAGTCATCAGCTCAACTACTCATTGAGTTGACTCCCGTACAGTGAATATACTTAGGAAATGTGTAGCTAATGTATTTTTGACAGAAGGAGAAAGTAAATATGAACAGTGGCTTTATGGAAGGTGTTCAGGAGGGAAGCATATTGTGGCACCCATTGTGATACTGTGGATACAGGTGATAGCAGGAATGCTTCCTACAGAAAGATGAGTGTGGAAATCTGGTTACTCACTTATATTCAAAGTAGTAAGTTTTAAGAGGAGTAAATGGATAGCTATCCTTAATTACCATTTGACCAGTGTAAGGAGGACATGAACCTGTTCAAGCAGGTCCAGAGGAGGGCTGTGAAGAGGATCAAGGGGACTGGAGCACACTGAGAGGCTGCTTAGCCTGGAAAAGAAGAGGCTCTGGGAAGACGTAGTGGCCTTCCAATACTTAAAGGAGGCCTACGGGAAGGATGGGGAGGGACCCTTTATCAAAGAGTGTAGTGATAGGATGAGGTGTGATGGTTTTAAACTGAAATAGGGTAGATTTACATTAGATATTAGAAAGAAATTCTTTGCTGTGAGGGTGATGCAAGACTGGAGAAGTTCTGGGTGCCCCTCCCTGGAAGTGTTCGAGGCCAGGTTGGGTGAGGCTTTGAGCCACCTGAGCTACTGGAAGGTGTCCCTGCCCATGGCAGGGTTGGGTGATCTTTCAAGTCCCTTCCAGCCCAAACCATTCTATGAACTAACAGCCGCCTCCTGCTCTGCTCTCTGGCTGAGTAGGATGGAGGTGTGCTAGTGAGAATATACAGGTAGATACATATATATGTACAGTGTGGGTCTGTTCAGCAGCTGGGCTCAGACACTGCCCAGTAGCTGCCTCTGGATCCCAGTCTTCCCAGTTGCTGGCACCTAGAGATAACGAGCCCCTGTGCCCACAGTCCCACTGCAGTACAGACCATCTCACTCATGTGCATGTGTGCATGCTGCCAGAGTTGCCCAGGACTCCCCAGATCCCCATAGCCCCCCTGGCTCTCACCCTTAGAGAGGCCCTTACACCCAGAGCTGACCCTTGCAGACCCACTCACCCCTTGCTCCCAGGCCACTTCATCTGCTCACCAGCTGGTCCAGCTTGATCTCTGCTAACAATCAGGCACTCTCACTGGTTCCACGTAATGCAGCATGAATTCATGGGCCTCTGTGACCAGAAATTCCTTGCAAGGGGCTGGCACTTCACTCACTCCAATCTCTCCAGGTGCTGGCATCACAGATGCGTGCACCCTTCCACCTGTGGTCTGACTCAGTTTGCTGGCGCTCAGACCCCCAATACACACACCCGAACATTGAATAGAGAGCTCCTCACCTGGATAAGCATTAGAAGTGGAGTTATATTAAAGTTATAGAATGGTTGAGGTTGGGAGGGACCTCTGGAGGTCCTCTGGTCCAACCCCCCTGCCCAAGCAGGACCACCTAGAGCCGGTTGCCCAAGGCTGTGTCCAGGCAACTTTTGAATGAGGAGTGGCTGAGGGAGCTGGGGGTGTTTAGCCTGGAGAAGAGGAGGCTGAGGGGAGACATTATCACTCTCTACTATTATGTGAAAGGAGGTTGTAGTGAGGTGGGTGTTGGTCTCTTCTCCCAAGTTACTAGTGATAGGACAAGAGGAAGTGGCCTCAAGTTGCACGAGGGGAGGTTTAGATTGGAGGCATTGGCACAGGCTGCCCAGAGAGGTGGTGGAGTCACCATCCCTGGGGGTTTTCAAAAAACATGTAGATGTGGCATTTTAGGGCATGGTTTAGGAGACATGGTAGTGTTGGGTTGACAGTTGGACTTGATGATCCTAGAGGTCTTTTCCAACCTTAATGATTTTATGATTCTATTTATGAATATTTCCAAGGAGGGAGACTCCATCACCTCTGCCACCACAGATAGGACAAACTGCTAATCAGACTCAGGGCATGGCCAGGCAAGTGTGCTGACCAGCAAACTATTTATGCACAAGTGGCTCCTTTTATCCCCTTATTCCTCTGTTGTCTCCACACTTGTTCCTCCCCAAATCACTTAGGTCCATCAATTTTCCCTGCCTTTGGTTCCTTCCCTAAACATTCTATAAGTCTTGTGCAATCCCTGCATCCCATCTCTTGGCTGCAACCTTGCCTTAGTCCAAAAGGTTATCCAGAGAGTTGCTCTAGGTAACACATTGTGATGGGTTTCACACCTGGATAACAGGGGTGATGGCACTGCTGGGACAGCCCTGGGAGGGGCCTGGACAGGGTGTGTTTGTTGTTTGCCTGGCCATTATGTTCCTCTGGGCTTGTGCATACCCTGCTGGCATGCTTGGCACTGGTGGACTGCCTGCTGGTGTGGACTCAGCAGCGTTAGGTTTACAGTTGGACTCAATGATCTTAAAGGTCTTTTTTCAACCTAAACAATTCTATGATTCTGTGATGCTCCTGGGCCCATCCCACAAGGCCTCGGCCCATCAAGGGCTGATGGTTCCTGGGATGGGCCTGGGAGCATTGCAGGAGGGTTTTCTTTGGGCTCCCTGTGCTCCTCTGCAGGTGCGCAGACAAGCTTTTATCACTTAACCTGACAGGATGATCTGTAGTTACTTCAAGGTAGGTATGTTTGTAGCACTATCAACATTGCTAAGGCAAAACAGAGAGCTGCCAGCAGCATCTCTAAGGATAGCATGTGGCGCAGGATGATTTGTGGGGGTAAAAAAGACTGTATAAGGTTCTAGTAAAAATTATTCCTCTGTACATTCAGAGATGGCAGTGAGGGGGGAGCTAAATGGGTAATGTTTGTCATGGCTATTAAACTTCATTATGTTTCTTATTGGAAATTTTTTTATAAAATCTGTTACAAAGAGCTTTTGCTCCTCCATATTTGCAGTTTTGGCGTCCTAATACCGCACTATTGATATTGTTTACTTCTGAACATAATGTTGTGGTGTACTTAATTTTTTTTTCCATTTGTCAATAACTTTACTTTTGTAACGACTTATTGTCTTTTTAACTTTTCAGATTATTCAGATTATGAAGATAGTTCTGTTGAATTCTTGGACAGGTGCTCCTCTCCGTTAACACGGTCCTCGGGGAGCTCTCTGACTCTGCGCAGCATGTTCTCAGAGAAGAATACATCATACCAGTATCCAAGAGCTATCTTGTCTGTTGACCTTAGTGGAGAAAGTAGGTTGGCTGAACAGCAACTTTCAGTTTGTAGGCTTAATTCTTTAAGAAAGAGAATTTGAATGGAAATAATTTAATTTATGTTTGGGATTGTAGCTGTAGATATGGTGACTGATTTATGCTTCATCTATTTAAATCAAAGTGCTTACACCCCTCGAGCTGTTCTGCATTGTACTTGGTTTGGTGTAAGTGTTGCTGTGTTGCTTCTGAAGAGATCACGTTAAAGGCATTTTGCAGAATTCATCAAGAAATCTAATGTTCCCGCAGAATGCATGCAAACAATTTTTTTGCTATATGGAGGTTAAGATTTTTAACTGCCAAAATCCCCTGTATTTCTGTAAAGTCTCACACGTATTTATTTTTACTAGACCTTTCAGATGTGGAGTTCTTGGATGATTCCTCTACAGAGAGTTTGTTACTTAGTGGTGATGAATACAATCAGGACTTTGATTCAACTAACTTTGAAGAGTCTCAGGATGAAGATGATGCTCTCAATGAAATTGTTAGGTGCATTTGTGAACTGGATGAAGAAAATGGCTTTATGATTCAGGTAAAGAAATTTGCAGGGGGCATATATTTTTCCATGTGAATTTCTTGCTTGTGAGGGTGCCCTTTTGACGTGTTGGAGGCTGAAGTTACATAGAGAGCTGTAAATAGAAGTGAACGGTAACAAAATATTTCTACATTCTGTGCTTGGCATGACTCTGTCTGGTGCATGCAGACCTACTCTGGGATGGGGTTTCTTTAACAAATTGATACATAGAACAGGTTTGTAAGGAAGGGTAACATTTTTCTTTATAGCCAGTTTATGAATTTGGAATCAAGTATCCTTTGCCACACACAAATCGTCGCTTCTGTGCACAGACCATCCCGATTATACAAGCTCCTCTGGTTTGGCCCTTGTGCTTTGCAGTACCAGCTGTAGAAACCACTCTGCTTACTGTAAATGTACCTCAGCTGTATTCAAGATCTCCGCTATACAGACTCTAATATTGTCAGTAACTGTGATGTGTGTGTGATGTGCGTGCTTCATCTTTAGAATAGCAGTTCTCAAACTAGAAATCACTCGCTGGTATTCGAAACTGCTAAGATTTTAAATCTTACTTGGTATAGAGAAAAGGGAAGAAGAGTATACAGTATCTGCATGGCATTCAGGTGCTGATGGATTGCAATGGCTGCTGCTTATTTATTTGTACTCCTATGAGTGGAGCATGTCCCATCTAGTAATGAATAATTTAGTCTTTGTCTCAAGGAATTCATAATATAGTGATTAGATCAGATGCAAGCAACAGTGAGGAAGAACTCAATTGTCAATAACTAAAAAAAGCCATGAACTTCCTGTGTTTTTTTCCCCACTCAAAAAACAGGTTTGTGTTCAACTATTAATGTGATACAGTTTCTGTTGAAAATGTGGAGCTTTTTTAGTTGAGATTTGAAGGAAGCAAGTGTGGCTGTCCTGTGTTAATGGACTTAAAGTCTTTTGGAAATGACAGAAAGACCTGAAAATGAAGGACACAGAGACTGTCCCTGGGAACACCCTGAAGTGCAGTGCTGTGTTGGAGGAACTAAGCAGGAGTTCAGCTATGGTAATAATGTGGAAAAATGGACTGGTGTAGAAACCTTTAGAGAGAGGAGAGGAAATTGTAGCCATAGCGGTATGCCAAGAGGAAGGGTGATTTCAGTGTTTTGAATAGGTTGATGCCCAAAAGCATGTCAAAGCAAAGAGGAGAGGCTTTCAGTAGTAAAACAGCAGATATTTAGAACACAGGCAAATGCTGAATTGAGAAGGGGAAATGTATTTTTCTGTGGTAGTTTCCTGCCCGTTTCTAAAGTCCAGTGGCAGCCTTATTTTCCCTCTCTTGCCTTGTCTCACTGAGAGCAACCAGTTTGCCGTTTCTAGACCCTCGTGTCTTACCACTTCTGTTTTGCTCTCCTATTCTCTTGTTTCTCCTCTTTCATTTTCTCTTCATTTTCTTTTTCTTTTAGATTTTCCATTGGTGCGATATTAAAAACACATCTTTCTAGCGCACTGGAGAAATGCTTTGTAAATATAAATAATTAAAATGAAGAGTTTTCTACTTTTCACTGTTATGCTGTAATGTATTACATTATCTTTCTACTTTACTGTAATATTATACTCCTGTCTTATGTTTCACTACTAAATGTTTAGGTCCTAAAATACTGAATGTTGTAATAATATATTATTAAATATTACATCTTCAGTTTCTTTTTTTTTTTTTTTTTTCCAGTCTGGAATTTGTGGTTGAGGTAACTTTCAGAACTAGAGCTACTTTTTACCTAGATGTCTTTGCCTACCCAAACACAAATTTGCCCAACTAAGATAATCTTACTCAAACCAGCTTTTAAGTTAAACTGCTGTTCTCTGCATTTTGACGATACAAGAAATAGCTTCTGATTTTTTAATCTACTTATCTCAGTTTTAGTTTTTGCTTTTGTGTTTGTTTTTTTTTTTTCCTGATGTCAGTGTGAAGAGTGCTTGTGTTGGCAGCACAGTGTATGCATGGGACTGTTAGAGGACAGCATTCCCGAGCAGTACATCTGTTACATCTGCAGAGATCCACCAGGTACGGGTAAACCCCATTTATCTGCAACTGTCTGCTTGGGATTTTTAAGCAGAGATGTTATGAATTGCTTAAATTGTTAAAGCTTTGTCTGTTTTGTGTTATCTGTTTTACTGCTTTGGGGCAAGTGATTCTAAGTTTGACTCTGAGCAAAAACTTACTTTCATGTTAGTTATATCTTGTTCAGCCACGCTAAATCTCTTCATGACCTTAATTACCATCGCTTTAGTTGTTGAAACTTAATTCCCCCAAAACCTTGGCACTTTTCCATGTCGTTGTAGTCTGAAGAGTCTTTCTAAACAAATCATTCTTGTTCAGCAACATCTTCTGCCTATAATTGGAATCATATCCATTCATTTAAAAATTTTTTAGAGAAAAAGGACTCACTACCACAGTACACTCAAATATGCTCTGGGTGTCATTATAAAATTGCAATTAATATAAAATGTTTGAGTTTGTCCAGAATTGTGTAAATACGGGTGTGGAACTGAATATGTACAATATCATAAAAATTTAGCACTTCTTATGGTGAACAGTAGTGCACAACCAGCCCATCTTGAACTTAAGATCGTTAGGATAAGTTTGAAATGGTAAGAATTAGGAAGAGTCTGTTTCTTTTTGAACTGAATATGTTTGTTTAGGGAGGTGTTGATTTAAAAAAGAGTCTGTCCATAAAGCCATTTTTCTAAGCAGTTATTTGGAGAAAAATTACAATTTGGAAGAAAGTTTTTAGTATTTTTCCTGACGATACAAATGCACAGACATGTCTTCTGGTGAACTATCCAACAGTCCAGCTGTTTCAAAGGGACAATGAGACTACACCCCCAAATTTACTTTCATTCTGACTTTAAGAAATAAAACCTGAAAACTGTTTGGAGAGCTATAAAATAGCACAGTTCTTAATATTTTTGAGAAGAAAAATTAGGAAAATAGAGCTGGAAAGATATGACCTTTTCCATTTGCCCCAATCTGAACCTAAATGGATGGTATAGAGTGTTGTTTGATAGTTCTGTGTGGTGTACTCTTTGAGCAGTCAAGCTTTTTCTTATTAAAACCAACTAATTTGTCTTGTGTTCTTTCCCTGCACTGTAATAGGTACTTCGTTATCCCCTGCTATGCAGAGACTGTGTCCCTAATTTTTATCTTCTCTCCCTTCCTAACCATTACTTCTTTTCTTTCTATGTCAGGAGAAAAAGGTCATTCACAATGTCAGTATTTTAAAGTGTATTGGGATAATGGGCAGAAAGGAGATAGACAGGGTATTCTCCTGAAAGGTATGAAGGGCTTCCATCAACCCATTCTTTGTTCTGTATATGATGATAGTCTGATATGAAATTGAGTGTAAGATATTGCGGTCTTAGTCAGTCTGTTTGTCTGGATTCCTCATTGTAAACAATAATATTGGAATAAGTAGCATTATACAGTTCTGATTTTGGGTTTGGTTTATTGGTTTGTTTTTTGGGTTGGGTTTTTTGTTGGTTGGTTTTTGCCTTTTTTTTTGAGTTATTAATTTACTATAGAAGCATTAGCTAAATATTCATTCCAGTTGGGTAAAGACTGTAGATGTTGCCGTAGCATGGGAGACCTAAGGCCCTCTTACATCAATATCCTGTCTAGTAGCATCTGGTAACAGGCACCTCAAAGGAGGGTGTAAGAACTCTGCTCTCAGATAACTTTGAAATGGCTGCTTTTCATGAAGCCTTCTCTTGGCTTCTCATAAACAGATATTGACATTGGTATTGAAGCAAAATATTTGTCTTTTAGAAACATACTAGGTGTTTTGGATATGTCCACGTAAAATCCACTCCAACATTTCTCTTGGTAACTTAGGTTTTCTTTTCTTTTTTTAAAGTAAGCTGCAGCAGTTAAATAAAATGCCAATTTAAACTTTTTTTTTGCAGTTAGATTGCTAATAACACCGGTTTTGATATCCTGTACTTTGATTGCAAAGATGATTAGCTTTTCATCTCAAATGCCATTTAGAGAGGTCTTGAGATTTCCGGTTTATTTTTTTCGTAAGTGTTAAGAGTTTCCTCTTAATCCATGAAAACTAAATTTTAATATATTAGTAGCAAGACCTTGAATCATTCTTTCATGGATGTTAGGAGACATTTAGGAGAGCACAGCATATAATTATAGCACTCTAGTTTTAACTACAATTTTGCTGTGGCTTTAGATGGCCTTCAATTTGTTTCTTGCTTACCCCAGGTCAGAGGTGGAGTGCCAAATATCTTTATGATAAAGACTGGCTAAACAATGGACACATGTGTGGATTATCATTTTTGAAAGAAAACTACTCTCATCTTAATGCCAAAAAGATTGTGTCAACGCATCACCTACTGGCAGACGTATATGGTGTAACTGAAATATTGCATGGACTGCAGTTGAAGATTGGGATATTAAAGTAAGTATCAGTTCAGGGCTTATTCTCCATCTTTATGTATTTAGGTAGCAGAGACTGCTCTTATTCCATATGCATTATTCTCTCATGGTAAAGGTCGTTCTTGTATAATAGTTTAAAGAATTCAAGTGCAGTTGTAGAGTACCCTCAGCTCCAGTGGGAGTTAAGTGTTCAGCACCTGAGTGAATCCAGTATATTGGGATTACTGGTGATTTTTTTTTTCTTTTATAGTCAATTTTGTGTTAAAGAGACATTCTGCATTTATCCTAAATTAATAAGTGACCTGGGAATACTTAAATGTTTGATCATGGTGCTTATCAAAGCTGTGATCTAGCAGAAGTGGATGCTTAATAGTTCAGTGCTGTAAGTGGTATTCTCTATAACTTGCTTTTTTTTCCTGCCCTTCATTGCAGAAATAAGCATCACCCAGACCTTCATCTCTGGGCATATTCAGGGTTGCGAAAAGAACAAGAACAAGTAACTGTTGGGGTAGAGAAAAAATTAGTGACTTTGCCGGATGTTGTTAATCCAACTGAAAGGACGTATCGCAGTCAAAACCATAAAGAGCCACCCAGTATACCCCAGAAGATGGAAGAAACATACATCACGAGTGAGCACAGTTACCAAAAACCACAGAGTTTTGGTCGAGACTGCAAAGCAGTCACTGAACCTATGAGCTCAGATGATGATGATACAAGTAGTTTTGAGGAAGAGCAGGAATTTCACACAGAGAATAAAAACTGTTTACAATATTCTTTTAAAGATGATGGCATGAATGAACAGGTGAGTCTCAATCTTCATCTGGGAAGTTTCTTAGTTGGAAAAATATGTTCAATCTGATAAAACTGAAGCGTATACAAATATTTAGAAAGGCTCATTGTTATAAGTTGATATATTCTATTAAAGTCGGGAGAAATCACTAGAAGCAAAGTTGCATCACTGAAATAGTTTCAGGTGAAGTAACCCATTTCAGCTGGTGAATGAGGTGCAAAGTGTGGTTGAAAATGTTGCCAAGCTTTGACAAAGGATTGACAAGTTTCCTTTTTTCACTCTTCAAATCTGTCTTCTGTGTGTGGGGTTTTTGCTGTTGTTTGTTAAACTGAGATTTGTGACAGTGTCTGTTATTGTACCGTATTCTTTTAATAGCAACACAATCTAGAATTCTGTCCACAAGTAATGATTTACTGACCGACTAATTTAACCTTGTGCAACTTCTTTTGAGTCTTTTATATTGCATGTTTCTTCTAATTAAACATTTATAGGTTTTTAGCCAGGATTATATTTGGCTATTTAACCATCTCTCACTTTTGCATTAATGGTTTGAATCCATTACTTTGTGGAAAAGGTCTGAAACTTGTTAGTCTGGTTTTATTGAAGAGTTCTCTTTTGAGCAAAAAACAAGTGAAACAAACCCTTCTGATTTCTACGATATCAACTGTGTGAAAATAAATCGCTCAACTCATTCCCCCTTTTGAAGTTACAGTTTCTGGTGTGGAAGAAATGAGTAAGACACGTCTTTTTCTTTCAATTTTTAGTTTTAAATATGGCATGTAAGATGTATAGTGTGGGAAATTTTGGCTTATTCTAGGTAGAAATAACTGTTTGTAAGCTAAATTGCATGATTATATTCAGTTTGTGTAGTAAGGAGATATGCGACAGTGTGAAATACACTTTTCTTCCAACAGTAGCCTGATTTGTCATTGTAAATAGCATAAATAAATACATTTAGAATTAAAAGGAAGTATATGTATGCAATGAAACAAAACTAATGTTTCCTTCAGACACTAAAGCATATACCTAAAAAGCGAGGTGGTCTCTGTTTTAACCCAGGACGTCTGTTTGGGGCAGTGTCAGAGTACTCTTTCCTTCGGGACACCTTAGTTCACCTTGCTGTCAGCAGTCAGTCTTGATACCTGACATGAGGCTTTCTGTCTAAACTTAACACGTATTGAAAAGCTCTCCTTGGTTTCTCCGTTAAGCTTTTTGTACTTACCTTAAAACCATGATGACACTGACATTGAAGTGCCATTTTTACATGAACTGACTCCTCTGTAAGCTGCCTTCTTCACCTCTCCTTGTCAAAGTTTTGTTTGGATCTTTGAGTTCTCCCTTCTAGCATCCTGCAGAGCCTTGAATGTTCTGGGTTTCCATACTCTTTTGTCTTATCCTAATCTACAGTTCTGTTACATATCTTCTTTTCTCTTACAGACAGAGTTCAGAGTGACTATTATCAAGTCCTTTTTGGGGCTATGCATCATCTTTAAAATTTTATTTAGTTTCCTTGTTCTTCCTTCTGAAAGCACAAGCCTTCTCTACCTGAACATCCCGTTTATTTCTTCTTCACAAGCTGGATACTGTACTCTGCTTCCCTTACTACCCCTGCCACCACTCCCCGATTGCCTACACTGATCTCTTACCTTAGAGGAGGACTTGTTTGATCTTGTGGGTGGTTTTTTCAAGGAGCATTTACCAGCCACTTGAACAAATACAGAGGTCATTAAAAGAAAAAAAAAAATCTTCTATGATGTTATTTAGATGTTGTTTAGCTTTAAAATTTTCCCTCACTTACTGCAGTGGGTGTCTAAAAGATTCACCTAACAGATGATTTTGATTTTAGAATTATGAACTTGGGTCCTCATACAACAAGGGGAAAACAGCATTCTTCTCTTGTGGTTTTAGAGAAGGCCTGAACATTGTAAGAAAAAGGGCATTTCTTATTTACGATAAAAATATCCTTTATAAGATTAGTAACAGTTTTAATAGTGAAAACATTGTGGAGACAAACCTGAGGTCTTGAGAGAAAAAAGATTTTATCCAAAAGGTTTGAGCATTTAGAGGCTTCAATGACTTAAAAATCTACCTTTCATAAGTAACTTCAACTCCTTTAAAAATTATTTGTATTAACAATACTTGTTCTCCAGGACTCACTCACAAAGCCGTGAGCAGGTCGGTCCCAGTTCAGGTTAATTTTTGGGGTTTCTTTTGTTGTTGTTGGGGATTTTTTTGTTTTGGTTTTTTTTTAACTGATTTTAAGTCTTAAATTTTTTGGTGGTTTTGTTTGTCTTAAGAAGTAACTTAAAATCCATCAGCCCCTATTTTCTTCTTCCCTTCTCTTCTCACTCTTTCCATTCTTGACTGGAGGAAGGAAAAAATGGTGTTAAGTCTGTTATGTGATGTGGAAAAAAAAAATAGCTGAGCACTTCATCAGAGAAGTGTATTAATGTGACAAATTTCACTCCTTGCTCTGGCATTTGCCGTGAGCTGACACTGTGTGAGCACATGTATCCAGCATTCTAGTCCCTAAAGTAGAATCATCAATAGCGAAAGAACTTAATCAGATATGAGGTCATAGTGTATATAAAATGGAAACAGTGAATCCTGCCAATTAATGGAGATGCTGAACATCTTAACTCATTAAATCCACTATACCTCCTCTGGTCGTTTCCATCAGCTGAAATGCCGCATACAAAAAGATGCGGAACTTGTGTATTGTCTGACTTGTTATGAAGGGACTAGTTATTTCAGAGAATTCAGTCTTCCTCAGATACTGATTTGCATAACTCTGCATGTTACTGCCCTTGTCTATCCCCAAATGTGTTCAATTCTGTCCCAGACTTGTGCTTGCAGGTTACATGGGACCATAGCAATGGTAGGAGGAGAAGTTTTGTGTCTTGGTCAACAAACAGAATGGACAGCTTATTGGTGCAAAATAGTGACTTTTGATGTCTTGGGTATGGCTTTATTTTTAGGGAGTTTTCCTTCATTCTCTGGCTTAAGTGGAAACAAAGCTCAGGGTTTTGCACGCTGACGGTAGAGCAATGCAGTTCAGCACTTTGTAATTTAAGTCACTATTTATATAAAAAGGGCACAGAAATGCAGCCTGTCTTACTGCATTAAAGAAAGTGCTTGAGCTGGTAAACTTTACCTGTTGCCTCATTCTCCCTGTGCTGTACATGGTCATTTGTATGGAATTTGCATCTTGTTTGGTTTAGTCTATTGATGTGTCATGGTACATGGCTTTTGAGTATGCTTTTTATCAAGTAGACAGAAACACAATTCTAAAACAGCGTAGTTCATCATATGACTCGTGTTGAAGCCAACACCAGAAATTAAAAAACAAAATAAACAAAACAAACCCTCTTAAATGGCAATTTTCTTCTTTCTGTTGCTCCTATGAAGAAGAATTCTGCTGAAGGAAACACTGTGTTTGTTTGTAATGAAAGAAAAGGCTCAGAAGAACAAGTGGACACACATCTTCAATGGCAGCTAAATCTCCTTACTCATATAGAGAATGTACAAAACGAAGTCACCAGCAGAATGGACCTGATTGAAAAAGAAGTTGATGGTAACTGCATTGCCAGAGAGTTGTTAATACACCTGTAGCAGCATCTTTCATAGCCATTGTGTTGAAGATGATCTGAGGCACTGGGGATGGATTTTTAAGAATTGTATTCAAATTTGGGTACCCAAAATTGTAACCAGAGCTTGGACCCTTAATCCCTCCTCCCTCTTCCACAGGTTTTGAATGCCCAGCAAAGTAGCTTAAGCACTCAGGTCCCCTGAAAATTTAGCTCAAGTTTGTGATATTTGGCAGACTTCAGAAAGTTTAGTTAACTTGTCTAGTCTTTATCCACATATGGATCATAAAGCTGATGGATTTTTCCGTGCCTGGAGTGTTTTTTGCTTGATTTGTTCTAGTATTTGACAAAAGCTAGGAAAAAAAAAAAGTGTTCATTCTGCCTTCAACTTTCATTTGCTGTATGTCAGTAAACAACTGGTTTCAGGAAGACAAATCAGGCTTCATGAGAACTTGAATGAGACTGTAGTGTAGGGGTAAATGTAAGTTTACTCACCAGTCATAGAAATTAAGAATGAGGGGAGTTTGTAGTCTGGTCATCAGCGTCCTTAATTATCTTTTGAGAAAAACAGTTGTCATATTCCTGTTTGTGGTTTTACTTTCAATATTCCTGCTTGTACTGGACAGTATTTCTAAGCTAACGGGGTTGACCTTTTCCCTTCTCTCCTTCTGCAAGGGTAGAATTTCCTTGAAAACATTTGTCAGACTGGAAACCTGTTCTGTAATCTGGACCTTGTTAAACAGGAGCCTGTTAGTGACAGAAGCAAGCCTTGCATTTAAAGACTGCGTTTTTTGTTGCAGAACTGTCATAGCTAGAAGATCGTGAACGGAGGTTTCTTTTATGTGCATAGATGGTAAATTGTTAGCCCAGGGTATAACTTGCTCCCAAGTACTGCTTTATATAGTCACAATCGAATCAGAGGATCTGTTTGGATTATTTAGTGAAACAGGGAATTAGTTGGCATTTCCCTAATAAAAATTTCTTCTGTTAAATAAAAGTCACAGCCTCAGTACACGTTCCCTTCCTATGAAAGACAGAGTAAGAAAGAAAAGTTCAATTTTTATGAAAACTGTTTCTTGAAAACTTATTCTAATCAACTTCCTTCTTTTCCTCCTGTAGTTTTAGAAAGCTGGCTTGATTTCACTGGAGAACTGGAACCACCAGATCCTCTGGCAAGATTGCCTCAGCTCAAGCGACGTATCAAACAGCTCTTAATTGACATGGGGAAAGTACAGCAAATAGCAACGCTTTGCTCTGTATGACAGAAGGAAGAATAAAGAAATAAAAATAGGTTATTTACAGTGAATTTTTTACTAGCCACAAGACTGACAGGAAGACAGCAGAAAGCTGAGCATTTATCTGATTCTTTGCTGATTACATTAATAGCCTGAAGCTTTAGAGAGAGGAGAGGATATTTAGACTAAGGAATCTGTTATGTTGAAAATCTGAATATTCAGTGTCCAAGCTTCAAAATGTAAGATATTACATCCTGAGGAATGTTGATATGATTTTAACGTGATAAGCAAGAAAATCCCCGCATACAAGAAAGTTGAACAAACAAAAGCTCTGCAAAAAACAATGCTACTGTTCTGAAACCTTTGGCAAAAAATTCCAAATTAGCAGAATTTAGCTGACTAAAAATTCTTGAACTGCTTTTTTCATTAATTCCTCTTATCTTGCTAGTGAAAGATAGACACAGAGAGATCTGTATCCTCTCTACCAGGAAAGTTTTTAGATTATTTCCTTTTCTCATGAATGTTCAGGAAAATGAACATACTAGCTTTGATATATTTTTTTTTTGGAAGAAATTACTTGTCATGGTCTCCTTTTTAAAGTATTTTTTTAAATAGAAATCCTTATTACAGCACCCTTAGGCTCCTTTAAAATGTAAGTGGCAAATAGTGGTCAGATGTGCCAAATACTATTAAAACCACTGGGATGAGAGTTTGATTGTGACTTACGTGAAGGTTTCTTCCAAAGTCCTACTTGGTGCCAGCAATCCATCCAAAATTGTATCTAGTTTATATTTTTTTATGTTCTATTGCAGTATTCAGGATTCAAGGTACAATTTTTGTCCTGGGTAGCTCTGTTCTGGTGTTGGCCCTCTGAAACTTTACCACCCTCAGCTGGGATGAGGATTGACAAGAGCAGCAAAACTGTCTGTGGCTGTGAATATACTAAACCACTAGAGGAAATATCACAAGATACATTATCCAAGATGTTTTTATAAAATCTTTCAGCTTCGGTGAATGAAACGTCATGAAACCAAAGGCAACCTATTTGCTCTGTTAGCTCTTGCTGGATTTTGAGCCCAGGACTTTCCCTGTGCTTATAAGTTGCCACTGTACCCAGTGCTACATACATATTTGTATGCGTATGTATATGTGTATAGTCACACATGTACATATATACATACTATATACATTTATATCTACACATGTCTAGTTTTATTACAATAGAATATAAGAACTGGTGGTTAACATGAAATGTTACCTTTTAACAAGCAGTTTCTAAAATTGAAAATAATGTATGTACAGGTTTTGAAATTTGTAAAATATGACTGTTAAAAGGAGGCTATTTAACAGATGACATTAAGATACTTGAACATTTTATGCCTCACGTCTGTTTATCAGTTCTAGTTATCTGTATAAACGCATTTTAGAACCGATAGACAGTAAACTTGAATTTACCTTTTGATAAGAGTACAAGCCACTGTACATTCAAAAATTATTTAAATTTGCAAACACACTGTTCTATATGTAAGGTACTGTATGTAAAACTGTTTATTAAAACTATTCTGCATACTCTACATTTATCCACTTTTCTTCCTGGTCTACATACATATGTAAAAAAGAAGTGATTGTTACAATGTACAGACCATCAAAAATCAAAAAATCTTCGAATGCCTTTTGAGGATGCATAAAATTGAAAAATGTGCCAAAGATGGATTATCGGGGAAAGACTTTGCAGCCAGTGCATTGAACTTCCATGATAAAACCATTCTTGAGAAAGCAAGCGGCATGGCTGGTTCATTGCTAGAATAAACCTGCCCTGACGTCTCCTGTCCGTCATGTCTGAAGGGAGTTGTCACTCCTGCTGCCCGAAGCAAAGTGTAAACCCCTGTTACGGGGTGACTGCGATTTAAGAAGTCTCGCCACATGGAGCTTATAGGAGGCATTAACAGAGCTGCATGGTCACGCGGAGGTTAATTATGGAGTCGTGATTGGCAACTTCGTAATGCGCAAAGACCAAGAGCTGAGGAGTTGTTGACATTTTTATAGCAACTGCTAATAAATAAAATGCTATGTTATATAGTCAGATGCTTAAATAACTGCTTCAAACAATATGAATAGCCGAGTGACCTACTTGCTTTTGGATATGTGAGACTTTTTTATATATTATTCACTTGCTGCATATCCTGGAATGTGGTACTGTGTGTACTGTATAAGAGAAGTGTAAATCCAGATGAATTACTTTGAAACAAAGTGGAGTGTATTTACATAATTTATACAGCATACACTGTAGCAATATTATGCAATGTGTGTGCATGCGTGTGATGTAATATAACTGTAAATGTTACTGAAGGTGGAGGTGGACCGAGAGATTCCAGGTGGGAGGTTTCCTTCTTAGTGCTGAGATGGAGGAATGGTATCCTGAAAAGGAAATCGTAAGGTCAAAGCTAAAGTTGCCCTTGCAGCTTTACCTTGTCTTCCGTTTGTATATGTAACGGTCTCTAAATTTACATGAGTATGTAATTTTATCCCTCAGGGTCCTGCTTTATTCAGGACGGACTGTGCTTACAAAAACTAATAATCTGTTCAGTATTTTTGTATCTTCATTTCTTGTGTAGTCATGTATTATAAAAACTCCTGCAGGCATTCATATCTTCTAAGAAATACAATCTCGGTGTCCTTACGGACAGTGCTGTGATACACTGTGTGTTGCTCAAATGCTTCACAAACTTGTCTGAGTTTGCTTTCTCAAACTGTGGTGTTCGTCTGTAACATGAACGTTAGTTTTGGCCCCAGTTTCTCAAGTATTCAAAGGTTTGGGATGCTTTTGCAGTTTATTTTTCCTTGAACACTTACAAGTCAAGTGCCGTAAAAATGCTAAGTGTTTTGCACAGAACGTAACCTACAGTCGATTGCTTTGCTCGAGTGCCAGCCAAAGCCGACGCCATCTGGCTCAGACCAGTATTTCTTCTAGTCGGCCTTATCGAGAGAACCTTTTTCCTGTAGGCATCATTTTCTGTCTGTCTTCCTCTGTAAATAGGCCAGGTATCTACCCACAGTCTATTTGCACCTTCATTTATCAGGGCATGAACTGCAGTCACGTGGGCTGTGTGATAGAGGCAGACCCCCCCCACCCTTTCGGAGGAAGAAATAGTATATGGAGATGTAAGGACTGTTTTTGATACATGTGCACAGAAAGGTAAAATTTTGAAATTTGCAGCTGCCTTTTCACTGAAGTTCTTAATAGTAATAAACAAAAGGGAAATGCCATTGCACAGAAGCCTCTTGTGATTTTGCAGGGGTAAAAGGCAAACTTGTGTAGCCTTTAAATGCCCAGCTTTTTGTCTGAGGTGTTTTTTTCCCTTGGCGGTATCAGGGTGATTCATTTCAGAGCCTTCCTGTGACTACCATAGGCATCCACATCAGGAACTCTGCGGTGTCAGTCGCAGTGATGGCAGTAGGACAAATGAAATGTAGTCTTGGTGACACCATCAGATACCACGGGATGGGGCTCCCTGTGTTTCAGTTGCAAAATGGAGGTATTTCAAGTTCTATGGCAGGGAATGGGCTGGAAGATGCTTCCTGCTAACCCTTTTCTTGGGGAGCTGTAGGTTGAGTAGTGCCCGTATTTTGGATACTCTGGCGTTAGATGCATAGATCTTTGTTCAGCTGGAGTAAATGGAGTAATTTACAGTGGTAGAAGCCTGTCGTCCTCTTTAAAATAGTCGAAGAAGGGTTGCAGTTTTCCGATTTCATATATTTGCTGGGCGGCAAAGAACTGAAACTGTTCTTCCATGGGTGCAGTCCTCTGGCAAGGCTGACACCCGACTCTGTGTCTTAGTTTTGCCTCTAAGCTTCTACATGTGCTCCTCATCTCTCTGTTCTGCAGCTCGCATCCATTTCTCCTTTTGTTCTTCAGCTTTCTGCACTGTCCTCTGTGGTGCCCAGAGGGTCTCACTCCTCCGTTCTCGTGCCCAGTTCCTTCTGGCCGCTGTGGGAAGGAGTCACAGGGAAGGGGCTCTGCCTCTCTGCCCTCAGCCTCCAGCGTGCCCTGTGAGCTGCGTACGGTTGGAGCCCGTGTACCGTCATCAAAAGCTTCAGATGTTTTTGCTGCCTTCTTCTAGTAAGCCTCTTCTGATCTTGTGCAAGTGGTGATCATCTACTCCCATCTGGCTTCTGACTTAACTAGATTTGAATGAATATTACAGCAAAGCCCCTCTGGCACTGTTGGGCTCCAGCTCTCCTTACCAAACTGAAGGTTTGGATATAAAGGAATCGTTTGAACATCACAGTAAAATTATAAAAGTATTTTGATGCTTGCACACCGGAATATTTTTCTTTTGTATTTGAAGGAAAACCACAACTATATTTTTTTTTCACTGAAACTTTAAAAGACACGGAACAGATCCTGAACTGAACGGGAGCTTGATGTAGGAATCGACAGCGGAAGTGGGGAGCGGGAAGCACTCTGCGAACGGGCTTCTTAACAAGAAGCGTGCAGTCAGGCCGTCTTGACTACTTTGCCCTGTCGGTGGTTTATCTGGGGGCGCTGATGTGTGAAGGGGGTGCGTGCAATGATGCCATTCATTTGCAAACAGGGCTGATCTTTGCCATGTCAGTTTAGGACACTGGAACCGTAGGTTTTCTCTCTGCTGCCTAGAAACGTTGCAGTACGTGCACCTTAATTCTGGAGTGCTCATAAGGTCAGAGGCTTAATCACGTTTGAAATGCCCATTGCTATTTTCACGTTTTATTAGCCGATGCTTTCATTCTGTTGTACGGAGTCCACATGGCTTCAGGTGATTATTTTGCAGAGGATGTTTGAAATACTTCAGTAATGGTTTTTATTATACTATGTTCTGTCCTGGGCACTGGGAGCGGGGGTCTGTCTTTAGCAATAAGTATTATACACTATGTGTATATCTGTTTATATAAAGAAAACAAGTACGGAGCATGTAACGATGGTGAAAATACACTGCACAGAGAGCAGGTTGTGCGTTTGGCGGCCATTCCGCAGCAGCCTGAGCAACTCGGGACAAAAAATTGGAGACCGCCTGGAGAAAACGAACTAGCGTGAAAAATCATTCAGGAGTGAATTTCCCCTTCCGTACACGCTGGGCCTGTGTGTAAGCAGTAGATGAGCCAGCCTTATTCTATGGATTGAATAACTAAAGCTGGTTCAATTGCTGTTCGCTTCAAACAGCAGCCTTCCTTTCTCTAAAACTGGCCAGAGCCACCGCCGTTCAGCTGTAGCCGCGTGCGCCAGTGTGTTGTCACTGCACGCCGAGAGAGGCAGCAGCGCGCTATTGCTAAATCTGTGAGAGAAGCAAAATGCTTTCTTCTGTGATTTGTTTGGGCTGTTTTTTGGGTTTTTGTTGTGGTTTGTTTTTTTCCAACGATAGCAATAATGTTGACTGCATTCGAATACTCACAATAAAGGTCTGTTGAGATTGTTATGTGCCCAGGCTCCCATTCAGTGGACTTTTGTTTTGGCGAGCTAGCGAGTGCTTGTTTATGTTCTAAAGCATTAAGGAATCCTCAGTTGCATT
Organism: Phalacrocorax carbo; assembly: GCF_963921805.1. Classification (NCBI taxonomy): domain Eukaryota; kingdom Metazoa; phylum Chordata; class Aves; order Suliformes; family Phalacrocoracidae; genus Phalacrocorax; species Phalacrocorax carbo. The sequence continues at coordinate 9,441,789 of NC_087514.1, read as the reverse complement.
TTTAGCCCATAGTCAATAAGTTATACGCAGTCATCGATACCCCTTTATTTGTATACATGGCAAAGCTGTAGGGAATCTTCAATTCTAGCCTGTAGGCAAATTACGCAGTCAGTAAATTATTGATGGCACTGAATGGCTGGCTGCGTGGCAAAGAATTAGAAGATTTTTCTGTTCCTGACTTGCTTTGGTGTTTAACAGTTCCGGGGTTTGAGTTTTGCAATACACCCGGGTCTTGAAAGACAGTGTCTTTCCACAATGCGTTCACAGTGACGGCATCTCTCCTGTGGGCAGACGTCTGCCTTGTACAGTGTCATTGCAAAATAACTTCCATTTGCTTTTGGTGATTTCTTATATTTTAGCATTGCCTGCAAGCTGCTGTTCAGGACGTTAGTGTAGTAGGAAAGAAATAAGCAAATGATGTGAAGAAAGTTCCTGTCCTAGATATCCTGTGGACCAGGGCACAAATGGTAAGTGGCAGGTGAATGCAATCAGGCCAAATCTAAATGGGTTAGTAACACACAGAAATGTTTCTCTTCTTCACAGCGAAAATAGGCCTGATATTAAATATATTAGTTACTTTAATTATTACTGAAGGCACAGTCTCAAGGCAGTCCTTTTTTTTTTTTTTTTCCCCAACATAAAAGGCCAAATTCAGATCTCGGAGTAATACACTGAAACCCTGTTTCTTATTAGCAGACTTATTTAAGAAGAGGTTTCCTGAGTCAGACCAAACTTGTAGCCAGTCCAGTGTCTTGTCTTCAGCAGAAATAGTGCCAGCATCTGTAGAAACATACTGACTATAAAAGATCTGTACATGCTGGTCTTTCCCTTAATGTATCTTTCACTTCTGCCAAAATTTTTATTAAACGCTCAGTTTTATCAGTCACTGACAGGTCTGTGCTCCATGAGTTTAATCCACCTTTTCTCATTCATCGCTCTCCGCAGCCTCCGCTGGCTGCTGAATCCCACTGCTTTGTTTTGTGGCAGAAGGGGTTGCGTTTGTTCTTAAACTTGCTTTCTGACTCCATCGGCTGTACGCTGTGGCTTTCAGTTCGGAGAAGGTCGAGTATGGCCTTATCAAAACGACCAAAAGTCATTTTGTCCTACCAAGAGCAGAAGCTCAGCCCCCTGTTGCTCTCCGTGTGAGACTGGCGGTGCCTTTCGCTCTGCGTTAGCTTGCTTCTGTCAAGCGTTGAATCGATTCAGCGTGCAGATCTGTCCGTCGCGCCACTGCGGGTTGCCGAACTGACTTCTGCTTGGGCGTTCAACACAGTCTGCACCCCGGATGTCGTGAGAATAAAGTATATATTTTTCTACCTGGGATCACTGTGGTACTATTGGAGGAAAACCGCGTTCTCTCCAATGGATAAGTAAGAAAAAAGCCATTTTACCTGTCGTAGGAATGGTTAATTTCTGCAGGGGCAAAGAAATTAAAATGTTCTTACGTGGGCTAGTTTAGGTTCTTCTGTCACCAAAAGCGCTTTGCCAGCTGGTAAATTGTAACATAAAAAATAGAGAAGTCCTCTGCCCGCTCTTCTGCTCCATCCAACTGTAGTGTAGGCGTTAGGGAACTGCCCCATCCTTCTTTCAATCTGAAGAACGGGTCACGTATGAAGTGACTGAAACTTTTATTGCCTGGTGGGGCTATGCTTTATTTCCTTGTCATCTTCTAATTTCACATCATGAGAGGATTTTAAAACTTAATCAGAGATAATAGAGATGGTAAGCACTTCACAAGGTCTTGTGTTTGTGATCTGTGCCAAAATCCTGTGAGGAAGATGGAGATGAACGTCTCGTGCTTGGGAAGAAACGTACCGCATGTAAAACAGTTCTCCTCTACCTGTAAGCGTAGTAAGTTGCTAACAAATGGGGTGAGCCTATGATTTTACATAGTTTTCTTAAGGTGGGAGAGGGTTGTCCAATATTGGTGATCTATTTAATACACAAAAGCAGTTTATTATTTAAAAATAAATTAATTGTTATTGACATAATTTGACAACGTTTTCAGTTCTTAGAAGTTTTTTGCTTCCAATTTGCTGCCTCATTCAGGAGGCTCCCTTGAATTAATTTCTTTAACTAAGGTTAACTTCTCAGATTCGAGTTTAATTTGGGTGAGAGCAACTTTTCAGTGGGTATAGACGTTCATGTATTCATATACAGGCATTATTTACCCTTGGGCTTCTTTGTACGTAAAAATTGGAGTTGCACTAACAGTCTTTTCTGCTAAGAAAGCATACACAAAACTGCAACAATGAGTAAATGGTCTGCCTGTCCCTTGAGGTTTGTGGTTTCAATGTTTTATCACACTGACATTTTTCTTTCCCCCAACAATTACAGTCTAGAATGAGTAGCTTTTAGTACAACAAAGGAAACCCTCATTTCCAGCACTAGAGCAATGATTTTGAAGACATGTTAGTTTTAAGGCCATGTTGGCCCCAGGCAACTTTTCCGCTTACTGCTTTTCTCCCCTTCATTGATGGGCTAATTTAAGATATTATTCCATCTTTTCTCAGGTGCTAAAAATAGAGGTCAATTCAGTTGCCCCTTGACGGCAGGTTAGGCAGTGAGGCATTTCTTGATTTGAATCTGACCAGCCATAGATGACGAGTGCCTTTCTTTTTTTCTCTGAAGAACGTGGATTGTGCACATTGCTCTGTAAACTTTTTTATTTAAAATCCACGGGCTATTGCATCCCATTGAACTTGCATGTACTGACATGCCCATCTTGGTCTGACGCACATCTAGAAGCAGTTTAAGTGATGCCAATTGTCAAGACTGCTCTCACTTTGTTTTGTTATGTTTTAAGAGGCTTTTAAGACTTGGCTGTTCTTCCCACTTGCATAGTTCAGAGGTTGTTTTCTGAGTGTTTCTGAAGGAAATAGAAGTAATCTTGGGAGTCGACATTATGTAGATATTGCAGGTTTGTGCTTCCTTCTATTAGTAATAGCCCTTCGACACCTCCTTGGTTTCCTGACTGCCTTAATCTGTTATGAGCTACTACTGACTTTTAGTAGCAAAGTATAAAAAAGGAAAGTGGATGGCTGCTTTAATGGCCTTGCTTCTCTCCCCATTTGCTGTGCAAGGAACCTGAATGACAATTTTTTACTAGCTTTAGAAAATTGGACTAAATCACTACCATACTCACACTCTGGATGTGTTTCTGTGGCTTGGAAACATCATTGTGCCTGTAAGCGCAGACCCTGCTGCCCCTGCAGAGCCCCGGCGCTGGGCTGGGCTGGCTCTTGTTGCTCTCCTGTAACTGCCACGCTGCACTGGGGGTCAGACACAAACCTGAGACTTGTGAATTATACCGAGTCAGAAATATATGTCACGGTCAAACTTTTCATCTTTCCTGATTCAGCCACCCTAGCGCTAATGCTGGCTATTCTCCGTTTAGTCGGATTTGTTTGCTCTGCATGTATGTTTCCCTACAAATGCTATGCTAATCCAGAAATTCGTTTTCTTTCTGTGCCTGCTTAAACAGGGCTGTTACAGGGTTTTTTCTTCTTTATGCCTGTGAAGGTTGCCCTTTTTGGTCTGTCACCAACACTGGGCATGTTCTTCATCTTTTCCCAGCTTCATCTTTCTGTGGACTACTGAATTTCCTGAACTCCAAAGTAGGTTCCTTGGAAGTAAAATCCAGATATAGTCCAACTCATTTTAAAAAGCAAGTTTGTGCTGCTGTTTGAGATCACATTTACCATGTGTATCAAACACAGTAGCAGCCCACACAAAGGGTGCTTGGATCACTGTTAGCACAGTCTTGGTCTGTAAGAGAGTATCAGTAGAGCTTTTTTCTGGACTGTCTAATACCCATGAATCATAAACAAGAGTGCTGCTGTCACTTTTTCTTGAAATCAGCTGCAGTCCTGCCTCAAACACAGAATCACAGAATGGCGGGGGTTGGAAGGGACCTCTAGAGATCATCTTGTCCAACCCCCTGCTTGAGCAGGCACACCCAGAGCAGGGGCACAGGAACGCATCCAGGCGGGGTGTGAATGTCTCCAGGGAAGGGACTCCACAGCCTCCCTGGGCAGCCTGTGCCCCTGCTCTGGCACCCGCACAGGGAAGACCTTTTTTTCTCATATTGAGGTGGAACTTCTTATGTTCCAACTTGTGCCCATTGCCCCTTGGCCTGTCACTGGGCACTATTGAAAAGAGCCCAGTCCCATCATCCTGACACCCACCCTTCAGATATTTATAGGTATTGATGAAATCCCCCCTCAGTCTTCTCTTCTCCAGGCTGAACAAACCCAGGTCTCTCAGCCTTTCCTCATAAGGGAGATGCTCCAGTCCCCTGATCATCTTCGTAGCTCTCCGCTGGACTTGCTCAAGCAGTTCCACATCCTTCTTAAACTAGGGGGCCCAGAACTGGACACAGCACTCCAAAGGTGGTCTCACTAGGGCAGAGCAGAGGGGGAGGATAACCTCCCTCGATCTGCTGGCCACACTCCTTTTAATGCAGCCCAGGATACCATTGGCCTTCTTGCCCACAAGGGCACATTGCTGGCTCAGGATCACCTCGCTGCCCACCAGCACTCCCAGGTCCTTCTCAACAGAGCCGCTCTCCAGCAGGTCAGCCCCCAGCCTGTACTGGTGCCTGGGGTTGTTCCTCCCCAGGGGCAGGACCTTGCACTTGTTCTTGTTGAATTTCATGAGGTTCCCCTCGGCCCAGCTCTCCAGCCTGTCCAGGTCTCGCTGGATGGCAGCACAGCCTGCTGGTGTATCAGCCACTTCTCCCAGCTTGGGATCATCAGCAAACCTGCTGAGGTTACACTCTATCCCTTCATCCAGGTCGTCAATGAATATGTTGAACAGGGCTGGACCCAGCACAGACCCCTGGGGAACACCACTAGTGACAGGCCTCCATCCAGACTCTGCCCCATTGATCACGACCCTCTGAGCTCTGTTGTTGAGCCAGTTCTCTGTCCACCTCACTGTCCTCTCATCCAACCCACACTTCCTTAGCTTGCCTGTGAGGATGCCGTGGGAGACAGTGTCGAATGCCTTACTGAAGTCAAGACAGACAACATCCACTGCTCTCCCTTCCTCAACTGAGCCAGTCATGCCATCATAGAAGGCTATCGGGTTGGTCAAGCATGATCTCCCCTTGGTGAATCCATGTTGACTGTTTCTGATAACTTTCTTGTCCTCTACATGCCTGGAGATGACCTCCAGGATTAACTACTCCATCACCTTTCCAGGGATGGAGATGAGGTTGGCTGGCCTAGAGGTTCCCAGGTCCTCCTTGCCATTGTTGAAGACTGGAGTAATATTTGCTTTCCTCCAGTCCTTGAGCACCTCTTCTGTCCTCCACGACCTTTCAAAGATGATGGTGATTGGCTCAGAACATCTGTGAGCTCTGTTAGCATCCCATCGAGGCCCATGGATTTCTGAGGATCCAGTTTACCGAAATGATCTCTGACCCAATCCTCCTCAACCCAGGGGAACTCTTCCTTTCTCCAGATTTCTCCTGTCTCCTCTGGGGGCTGAGATGTCTGAGGGCCAGCCTTGGCAGTAAAGACCGACGCAAAGGCAGCACTCAGTAACTCTGCCTTCTCTGCATCCTGCATCGCCAGGGCCCCTTCCTCGTTCAGCTATGGGCCCACTGTATCCCCAGTCTTGCTTTTACTGCTGATGTATTTAAAGAAGCCCTTCTTGTTATCTTTGACATCCCTTGCCAGATTTAATTCCAGGTGGGCCTTGGCATTCCTTGTCGCATCTCTGCACACCCTGACAACATTCCTATATTCCTCCCAAGTGGCCAGTCCTCTTTTCCACATACTGTGAACCTCCCTCTTCCATTTGAGTTTCCCTAGAAGCTCTTTGCTCATCCATGCAGGTCTCCTGGCTCCTCTGCTTGACTTCTTCCTCGTGGGGATGCACCGATCTTGAGCTCAGAGGAAGTGGTCCTTGAATACTGTCCAGCTCTCCTGGACCGCCCTGCCTTCCAGAGCCCTAGCCCGTGGGATTCCTCCTAGCAGGTCTTTGAAGAGGCCAAATTTGGCTTTCTTGAAGTCCAGGGTTGTAACCCTACTTGTTGCTCTGATTCTACCGTGCAGGATCCTGAACTCCACCATCTCATGGTCACTGTGGCCAAGGCTACCCCCAACCCTCACATCCTCAACCAGCCCTTCCTTGTTCATTACTATAAGGTCGAGCAACACATCTCGCCTCATTGGTTCCTCCGCCGCCTGCATCAAAAACTTATCCTCGATGATCTGCAGGAACCTTCTGGATTGTGCATGCCTCACCGTGCTTCTGTTATTATTTAGCTAATTATTCTGGGCCCATTCGTCCAACCACCTTTGCACAAGGGAGGGTGAGTTCTCATAATTCCTAGTGCAAGTAAATGTGAACTTACAATAGTAAGAGGTGGATAAGTAAGGAATGATACTCTGGAACTAAGGAAATAATATTTCTGATATGTTTTAGGTTGAGGATCTTCCATGTAATTAGTGCCAAAAAGCTTGACCTAACATGCTTAATGGTTATACTGATCTCACACCTGGAGGATGAAGCCCAAGTGGTGAAGCTGGTTCCTGTCAGATACTTGGCGGTATTAAAGGGCACGGTGCAAGTGGGAGTAAACGCAAAAGGTTGAATGCAATTGACTCTGACTCTCTCTGACTTCATAGTCAGTGGAGCTGCATCCATCCTGTTTCTCACTTAATAAATAACCACATTATGAATTGTATTTACACCTAGTACTGCAGCGTTTGGAGGCCTGAGTCTTGCCTGCCCCTCAGCAGGCTAGGCTCTCTACGAACACAAAAAACCGTACTTCTGATACAGAGCACAAAGTCTGGCTGCACCGCAGTGCAGGTGAGAGCCAGAGCTCTGGCTGGGGTCATGTCAATGTGCTCAGTTTGCACCCTGATTTAACTAAGTCCCCGCTGCCACCCCTGTGCCTGCTGCTGCTTGTTCTCTCCTGTCTGATGACCAGGCTCAGCACTGCTCGCTGGAGCGGGGACGAGAACCGGCTGAGGAGAACCACAAGGGCAGTTCCAGCTGAACGGGCCTCCTGTGGTTTTCTCAGAGGCATCGTATGCGTCACTTGGTCAATTTCATGGCCAGTCTACCGGCACGTAAGTGAACCTACCCGCACGATGGTTGCTATAAAAAGGCAGGTGAAGGGTACATGGGTGTGCAAGGCTGCCTCGCTGACAAAAGGGATGGAGCTCTGCCATCGCAAGGTGGGCTCCATCCCACTTTGCACCCTTCTTTGCTGCTTTATTAGCATAGCAGCAGCGAATATATTTGGTAAGTATGCTTGTTCTTTTCCTTTGCCTCTGTCCAGTAGTGAACATGCTCCCGTGATCTTTGTGCTGCTCTGTGTATTGCTCTGATGAACATCTTGAATCTTGCACACTGCAAATTTAGCTCATTACTGTGTGCTGTGCAAACTGAGTTTGGGCTCCAGGCTAAATACCAAGCTCTGAGGATCTTTAAAAGGTCGGGGTTATCTGAGTTCAGTACACCAGGATTTTGGGTGGAAAAACAAAGTTTTCTGGAAGAACAGGCTGGGCTAGAGAAGGAGTTTGGATAAGAAAAGGTGGTGCTGCAGGGATGTGAAGGTCGTAAGGTTATATCTTCTACTTGTACGTGCCATCATCTAATTTAAGCCTGAACCTGAAGATACTAGATAGTCCGGGTGCCGACCACAGGTCTTTGGTCTGAGTTTGATAGTCCTGCACAACAAGTAGTTTGAATGACTCAATTAATCTCCTAGATATCTTAGTAGACCCTTCCTACCACTGTACACACATCCCAGAGCAACTGGCTCAGAGTCACATTTGAGACAAAAATTGTGAGGTTTGCCTACATGTGGATGTCTGAAGGTGAGCAAACCTCAAATCCCTTTACAGTCTTGGGAAAATTTTCACATGGGCTTAAGAGGACTCAGTAAAAACTTGCAGAAACAGAAGTGACTGAGAGATCTTAGGTGCTCAAAACACATCTGTGGCTAAAGAAGTCCCTGAACTGCAAATTATTGGAGGCTGAAAAGTATTCAGAATACTTATGATGTATTTGCACTACTCTGTGTGGTCACACTCAGACCAAATACTGGATTAAGGGAACGTTTAGTCTAAAACACTGTAGCTGTAGTTCTATTTGTTTGCTGTATTTTTATAGAACTAGTCAAGAGAATTAACAGTATGACATTCCTTGAATTTTGAGGATGGGGAAAGTGTCAGATCAACTAATCTGTTCCTACTGAATTTCATCATTCTCATAAAAAAGCACCCAAATGTGGTTTTGAATGCACTAAGAACTGAAGAGTCGGCTGTTTTCTTGCTAGGTGGCTTCACTAGTTGATCGCTTGCTCTGGTGAAAATTGAGAAGTGCTCCTGATATGAATTAGTCTGATCCTAACTGCTAGATTCTTCCTTAGGTCTTTCACAAGATTAAGAAATATCTCTCCTTTTGGTGGAATAGTGAGGGACTTAGCTTCAATAAGGAACAAATACTCAGAAACATTAATAGTGATGTGTGTAGTTATGGCAAAGGGCTGTTTTGTGGTGATAGCCACAGCTAACTGCGAGTACATAGACTGCGTCAGGTACCAGAAAATGATGGTTCTGCCAGTACAAACAGAGCTGAAGCTAATCAAATGCAGGCCTGGGAAAGGGGTTCATGAGCACCTCAGTCATGTGCTTATCCTGCAGCTGGCAGCCCAGTGAGTTTGTTCACTACTTCCCTGTGCTGTCCCATTGAGAAACGCACGCAAGGAGCAATGGGGAAACAACCAGGGAGGACCCATGAAGCTGGGGCTTTCACCATGCAGTATTGGCTCCAGGGTTATACCTTGGGTTTTGATAAGAGCAGGCTTGTGGTGAAACCACCCTTACATATGTACCTTCTTGGTGCTTTCAGAGTACCAGACAGATTCCCAGCCGCTACGTCCATGCGAACTTCAGAGGGAAAAGGCTTTTTCAGGAGGAGAAACCTATGTTCCTCAGTGCTCAGAAGATGGTCAATTCAGGTAACTCATCCCTGCTATTATTCTGCTGTTATGTGACATGACTTTTCATTACTAATGAAAGCTTTAGCTTCAGTTTTGAAGAGCCTCCGTATCGGAGGACTGGAGGGCAAGGGGTGCAGGAGACTGGACTGCACTGAGCCATGGTGCAGATCCAGCCTCTCCTGAATAAACTCCATATTGCTGGAAATAATCTCTGGGTTAAGAGGTCAATCTAATATTAATAGGCTAATCTTGGCAGCATTATTTGCATATTAAGTACCTGGTGAATGTAGTTGTATATGCAGCTGCTGTCTTCCTATGCATGCTCATGGGCGTATGGTCTGTGATCAGTGTGCCGGCTGGCACAGCTGGACCGAGTTGACCTGGAGAAGTTATCCACCCTGCAGTAAGTGGCACAGTTGGATTTCCTTTGAAAGGCAGTAAAGGAACTAAAGTACATGGCAAACAGTGGTCTGGAGAGCAGCATGTTGCTTGAAGATGCAAGAAGTTAATGAGTTAAAGCTGAGGCTAAGGGGGACTGCAAATTGTAATGTTCTCTGCTATTATCTTGCTGTTGTTTCCTAGTGTGGGGGACCTACACCATGCTAGATTTGACTTAAAAGATATCTCAAAATGTATGGTAATTCTCAAATACTAAGAATCAGGATTCTTAGTATTTGCTTCCTGATTGACTTCAAGTCACTTACCTGCAATTCCTGAAGACTTCAGAGAGTTACTAGAATTAAGATCTTCCATCAGATAGACTTAGAGTCACCAGAAACACAGCCCTTTCTGACTCCAGTATTTGCAGCGTTAAAGTACCTGATGTTGTTTGGCTTGATGTCTTTGTTTATGTCCCATACTGACTGAGGACTCTGCCACTAACAAAGTAAAATATGTTACTTGCGATCTCCTTCAGGACAGTTCAGTGCAGTAGGAATGGTCTTTCCTGTTGGTGTGTGGATGAGAATGGCATAGAAGTACCTGGCAGCAAACAGAATGGATATCCCATATCTTGTAAGTCACGAGTTTCTATTTTTGTTCAGATTGGGTAAAGAGACATTTCAATCTGCATTTAAACTAGCTGACATCAATAGGTTAGTCCCAGACTTTGATGGGCCCTAGTTTGTTGTAATTTGCTAGGGTTTTCTATTGGAAGTTTTGGAGTTTCTTTGGAGCTGATCATGGGAATCTGATATACTTGGATGGGCTGTATTCATGAAGGTCACAGTAATGTAAATAATGAATACAGGGCCAACTTAGTGTACTGGCTTTTGTGGTGGGTCTCTGTATACCATTTTCCATGACCTCAAGTCCACCAATGTCCTCATGCCACCTGCGCGGCAGAATCAGAACTTGCAGCTCTGAGAAAACTCAGATGGTGTCTTAATAAGCAATTCAGTGCCCAACAAGTACCTTCCTCTAACGGTGCCCTCTCTGGTACTACAGGCTTATCCTTTTGCCAGCTGCAAAAGCAGAGGATCTTGGTGAGTCGATACATCAACAGCAGCAGCATCTCCTACATCCCTCAGTGCCTGGATTCAGGGGCGTTTGATGCGGTGCAGTGCGACACGGAGCTGGGTCAGTGCTGGTGTGTAGATCCAGAAGGCATGGAGATTTATGGTACCAGGCAGAGAGGAAAGCCAACGCGGTGTAAGTAATATTCAGCAAAAGAGTGGGGTTTGTAGAGTGGGAAGGTTTGGTGTGAATGAAAGGTAGTAGATCAGGAGCTTGGACACTGGAGCCTACAGTTACCCTACAGAAGTGTAGGTGCTTAACTGAGGAATTTAAGTCTCTGTTTCCTTTGGTTGTAAAGAGGACATGAGGCACCTAGGTGTCCATATTCAATGTAATGAATCTAAACCCCTTCCAATCCATGGCATGGCTACTCAGCTCTTTGTGGAAAGTTAAAAAGCCAGTAAACATTACTTTTTTTTCCCCATCAGGTCCGGGGAACTGTGAGATCCGAGACCGTCGCATTCTTCATGGCTTTGGGGAGAAAAGCCCACCGCAGTGCTCAGCAGATGGAGAGTTTCTGCCTGTCCAGTGCAAGTTTGTCAACACTACAGACATGATGGTTTTTGATCTTATTCGTAGTTATAACAGGTAAGAGTGTAGGCTTATGAAACAGGGAGCCAATCCTGCACACCTCTTCGAGTCAGTATCTTCCTGCATTTTTTTTTTCCCACACGAAGGTCATCTTCTGTGACCCCATATGATGTTATTTTCTGTTAGCGAATGGACCAAGTAAAGTAAAAAAACTTTTCTTCTGAGTTAAATTTTCTCATTTAGGAAAGCCTGGTATTCCAACCCTGCACTCTAATCAGTGTATCCTCTGCAGCTGTGGATACCACACTGAAATCTGTTTTTGGAAAAGTAGCCAGAGCTACCTTTCAGGCAGACGCACAACAGCAAATGAGATAAATGGGGAAGGAAGAGGGGATTTCAAATGTATGTATGAGGTAGGCAATATGATTCCAAAGGGAAGATGAAAACAGATGGACAGATAGACAAGTGGCAACATGCAAAGAGCAAGTTCCACTTGATGGTGGGAAACTCTCGTCCATTTAGGCAGTGCCAGGAACAAGCAAGTGATGAATGCACATGCTGGCATAGGACTGGCTTTGGGTGGTTGGAGTGAGCTGGGGAAGGCTTCAAAACGCTGGATCAAATGCTTGTCTGTGGGAGCAAGAAGCCCTTGTCCTGTGGGGGAGCTGGGAGTTAACGCTCAGGTGGAGAAATAAGGGATGAACAAGGGGAACCACAGGGAGAGGAGTTCACTTCAGTGCGGATGTTCAGACACTCCGGAGAGACCTTTTAGTCTCTTGCGAAGTGCCGTTATCTGGGTATCTCAGCCAACACATTCCTCCGGAGGAGGGCAGTGGAGTAAATGTAATGTCTCATTCTGACTTGGCTCTGTAGTTCAAAGGCATTTTACTGTAAATGTCAATTTTGCTGTTTTGAGGGTTTTCTTTTTTAATTTAAGAGAAACTGAAAGGCAGGCCCAAATGCACAGTACAAATTTGTCAGAGCTTCAGAAGCGGTTATTTTGGCAACAGCAAAGTAATCTGGCTGGTTTGTTTGTTGGTCTGTGGAGTGTGGATATTCTAAAAGAGCAATTACAGAGGAGAAAGCAATGCTTTAAATTAACATTTTTTTTCTCCCATTGGGAGATTTGTCTGCAAAGTCCTGTAAGATTGGTCTTTTCTTGTGTCTGTGTCATGCAATTAATCACAGCAGGATCACTTCACTCCCAGCTGCCTACCTTTGTAATTATGGCATTGACTTAACCTATTACCATTGCCTCTGAGTATCTCAGGTCATTAATATATTTATTTTCACACTATTCCTGCCTGAAATGTCATTATCCTGTCCCATAAACAGGAGGCCAGAATACAGAGTTGAAGGGATGAGTTCCACAGCAAAGGACTATAGCAGAACAGGGCTTTAAGCCCAAATTTTATGTTCATCTGGGACCTATGGGAAAATTTTCTTTGGTTCCACAGGCTGATTTTTAAAATCTAGACATGTCAAACTAACTCCCTTTCCAAATTTTACTTCTTTACAAATATTCCAGAATAAATCTGTATGTTAAAAGAAAAAAAAATGGAGAAATTCAGAAGCTTAGAGCTAAGACTTTCCCAAGAGGAAGACTTTTGGAAAGAAAGATGAGCCCAAATTTCCTGCCTCACCCTGGCGACTTGGCTGCTATTACTTATTTTATACAGACTGTGCCCGGGTCCTTCTTGGATAGGCAGCCTTATTGAAGGCCCTGTAGCAGACTGGGGAGAAAGATAAAAAAATCAAAAGTCAAGGAGGACGTTTTTACTTTCTTTCTATAATTTTCATCATGCTGAAGACCTTTTGTTGGTGTCTTTATACCATCTTACTGGAGGCTCTGCCCTATTATGTATTATTCCGTTGGCAATGGAAAAAACCAAGATTTAGTGTTCTCCCTCTGTTTCTCAATAGTCAGTGAGGAAGGCAGCTATAACTTGAGCTGCACATAGAAACTTAGAAGGGGTTACTTGCAAGCCTGCTTTTGAAGATCAGTAATGAGTTATCTTTGCTGGAAGCCAAGAGCAGAGACTCACAGTTGGATGAAAATGTCAACAACCTCACCATGTATTTACTTTCCCATATTTCTGAGTGCAGGCATTCTTGTTGAAACACGTGGATGCACTATAAATTTATCCATAAGTTAAATGTAATCCTTCAGCCATTGTTTTGGACTGGATCTGATAGATGAGGTCCTCTGTATTATCACTGCTCATCTCGAGGGCTGTGATTAAAAAGAGGCTGAGAAAAGAAAAGAAGTGGTAGGAAGTGAGTTTTCCAAGTAAGGTGAGAAAAGTTCTGTCCTCTTGTTTGTGTGGGCCTAATTTATATCCGTTTGTACTTTATTTAGCTCTATTCTCATCTTGGAACAAAAATAACCAGAATGACAGGATATGACTACACATCTGCCCCATATAAAAGCAGTATAGTTATGCATGTGACTTCTTAACACTGAGGATGAAAGGCAGCAGCACGCAGAATTTTTTTATTGCATCCTGTTTCACTCAGCTAGATGTTGAGGTGCTGAGGTGCTGAGCTCCAAGGACATGAACAGTGCAGAAGACTGCCTTTGAATACAGGGGCATTGCTCTCCTAAGAAAAGATCATTTTCCTGATTGGGCAGTGGCCAGTGCATGATAATTCAGGGGAACAGAAAGCTCTGGAAATACCCCAAGCCATTTATATCCATGTGTATGTAGAAGACCCTCGGAAGATGGTATTTAGCTGTTTATATCTTAAATTGCACAGTTTTAATGCTGGCAGAAGTCCCTTTGTGCCCCAAATTATGACATTTTCATTGCTTTTAGCATGTTAGTGTCAGCAGCAGTGCAGGATTTGACGATCCAAAGTGGAGGGAGTCAGTAGGCTTTTAATTTGAAGATGTGGGAGCAGAGCTACACGGAGATGTGCAAGCTCTGAGACAGGAGCACTGCTGGATAACGCTGGGACAGCCCTGGGCTTACCAGTCCCTTCCTCTGCCAGGGGTTGGTGTTGCTTCGTGCATTGCCCAGCTTGTGCTTTGGTGTGCTGAGGAAGCAGTGACATCTTCAGCTCTCCTGGCAAGAGGCAGCAGAGCTCTCAGGCAGACTCTTGAAGGCAGCAAAGGGCCATTACTCCGCTTCTCTCACCTGACCACTGGCTCTGAGCCAGCAGAGCAGCCCTGAGGCTGCAGGAAGGTGGTTTTGGAATCGAGGCCGGTCATGGTCCCGATTTCACAGAGTTGCTGTAAAGTGCTTTGGCATGTTAACCTTTTTCCCAGTTAATCAGGGCCTAATCTACCGTTACCCTTACTGCTGATTGTCCTTCCTTGGAAAAACCCTACTTTGTGTAATTCTCTGAATGTCTTGAGCAGAAAATGACACTTCCCTGTTGTTAGATTTTTCCCAAATAAGCCACATGCAGCTGGGACACCAGACCTTTGTCGTATTTCAGGGTAAGGGTATGTGTCTGTAAAATAATACGGTTGTTTTGGAACTTGGCAAAATTGTTCTCCTGGCCATATTGCCTGAATCTAGAAAAACTTATCTTCTGTTTGCTTGGAGAAACCCTAGAGTGTCTTTCAGTTAAGATCACATTTATTATGGTTTTTTTTCCAGCTCTGACCCTATTAAGTTTCCTTCCTAAATCATTGCTTCACTGGAATCTGGTTGTTGTCACTCCTAGAATATTATACCAGAAACTGGTGTCTCTTTGATCTCCAGAAATAAGAATCAATCTTACTTATAATATGCTAAAAACCCTTTCTCCTTAATCTGTTGAGCCATGCTCTCAAAATGAAAAAGATTAGTGAGGTTTTTATCAGCTTTTGTACTTAATTCAGTGCAGAACGCGTATGTAGCATGTAGGGAGAGGAAGCAACCTGTATGTTTAGGCACTCTGCCATTCTGTGCAGATTTGTGGAAGGCGCTAATGAACGGGTGTTGTAATAACATTAAGCCAACGTCTGTCTATTTTACACTCTTTGACAAACTTTCAAAGATGAGAATAGAATTGAAAATGAATGTTAGATGCTGGGTACCTGCTTAGGAAGAGTCATAAATCTGTCTGAAGGGAGATCTTATTGTCCTGTGTTTGCCTAAAAAATTGTGCTTAAAAAAACGGCACTTAGCAGACTTGTTATCCTGCTGAAACACTGCTTTGGATCATGTCAAAGCCCAAAGCCTGGTTGCCACAAGGGGACCGAAGGGCTTTGTAATGGCTTTGTGCTGTGCAGGCGTCCTTGCTGTACAAATCTGGGAGGGAAACACTTCACAGGAGGCTGCTTTTCCTTCCAGGCTCCCGGAGGCTTTCCAAACGTTCAGCTCCTTGCGGGAGACATTCCCGGAGATCTCTGGGTACTGTTACTGCGCCGACAGCCTGGGCAGAGAGTTAGCAGACACTGGTAAGTACCACCCAGCATCGGATCCTTTAACTTGAGCAGCTTTGAATTCCCAGGGGAAAGGGCCAAATAACAACTCTCAGTCTTCAGCTTCCTTTGGGACTTCAGTTTTGTTCTCACAAGGGGTAAGGCCACTGTGACCAGTGTAGTGCCTATGGGAAAGACTGGAGCTCACTGGTGAAATCCCACCCTTAGGAGCAGCACTTCAGTCGGCAGCAAGCGGGGTTGCTGCCCAGGAGCTAATCCTGTCCTTTCTGGGATGCTGAAATAAGATTTCTGAATGCGCAACCTCTGCCTGCACTTGAAAGCTGCATCATATTCCATAAGTCTAATTAGCAAATGCAGGGGAATATAGAAGTCCTGGAGACTGTACTATTTTCTTCTTGCTCAGGGAGAACCATGGAATGCTTTGGGTTAGAAGGACCTTTAAAGATCATCTAGACCACCCCCCTGCCACGGGCAGGGACATCAGATGGTCCTTCCATTTCTCTCATAGCCTCAGGATACCTTTTAGGCATGTTAATAGTTGATAGGACACTTCACATCAAAGAATGGGTTTCTTTCCAAGGAGGAGGAATAAGGAGGTTAAGGACTTCCAGCTCCTCTTCCTTAGATACTGTGGGTTTAAAAATTAAAAAACAAACCCCTCCCAAAACAGGGAAAAAATGCAAATCATGATAGCTTAAAATTTAGATGATAAATGAGAACTTCAACATTTCATTCCCATGAAGGTGAGAAGTTCTTAAAAAATTCCTGCACTCAGGGAAACTACTGCATGTCTTTTTGGGTATAAAATCAAAATGATTGGGAGTTGTTTTTTGATAATATCAGTTTCCCAAATTCCATCAATTCATCTGCTGCAGACTGAACCTAGTGAAACCACAGCTCAGTGCCAGTTACCGGATGTTCCTCCTGCTTGTTTAAGTAGATACCAAGACATAAAGCTAATGACTGGGCATTAGGGTTATGCAGCGTAAGTTCACGTTTGGCCTGTTTAGAGGACTGGTTTTCTTTCTCCTGATAGCCTTCCAATTCTGCTACTCTGGTGTAATCTTTAAGCCAGGGTCTGTGCTTAAAGCCTCTCTTTCCCAGGCTTAGAACTGCTGCTTGATGAAGTTTACGATACACTTTTCTCTGCGCTGGAGCCTGCCCGCATGTTCACGGAGACCAGCATATATCGGATCCTGCAGAGGCGGTTTCTGGGGGTCCAGCTAGCTACCTCTGGCAAGTTCAGATGTAAGTAGTGCCCTGGTGATGCCCTGTAAATAAAGTGACAGTTTTGGAGATTATATATGACAGCTGCTGTTGGGGAGAGTTGCTCTAGGAGTCTCTTGCGCTAAAAGCATATAATATCACAGCTTCAGTGCAAGAATTAAAGTCCATGAGTTGCAGCTGATTTTTAATCTCTGGATTGTACATTCTTACCAGCAGATTGTACCTGTCCTCTGATCTGTGCTTTCCCACGCACTCGAAGTTCAACTTAGTTGAAAGTCCATGAACACTCCATCTCTCTTGTCTTGAGATTCTGGAGATGGATCTGACGATTTATTAAATTAAAACCCTGAGAAAATGCTCACTAATTTATGGCAGCGCAGTCAGAAATAGGAAGGATCTTACGCTGGCCACAACACACTCAATCCCCAGGAGGCTACACAAGAGTTTGTAGTGCCTCAGCCAGCAAGGCTGAACTTCTGGACCTGCCCTTGGATCCATGCCCTCCCCAGTCAGGGCAGGAAAATAGGGAGAGGGTTTCTCTGCCTACAGGCAGTGAACTCTGCAGGACAGGAGGTCAGGTACCTCCTTCACTCTCCTACACCAGAGCCCAAGTGAATTGCCTTGGCTGGGGGGAGTTTGAACCCTCTGGTGTGATCCTTCATCCTCCCATCCTAATTCCTCTGACATCGCTGTCCTTGCTAAGGAGTTACATCAGCAGTTATTAAGCAGATACTGACGTAAGTCTTCTGGCCACATAGTCACATGGTTTTTCTATTTCTGGGACAAGCTGATCATTCTGGGGAGTCTGGAAAGCAACTTCCCCCTCCCAGTGCAGAGTGTCGTGCAATAAGCTCCGACTGCAGCTAGGGATGCAGCGGCTGTCAGCAAAGACGAAGCCGTAACAGCCACAAGATGGAGATGTGATCACGTTCCTCAGCCCCTGCTTTGGTGACTTACCCAGCTCTCACCCCACCACCTGAAGCCACACGCATTAAGAAAGTTCTCAGACTTCCTTGATGAACAGGTTGCTCTGATGTGATGCTCTTGCTGCCTCAACCTGATAGCTGAGTGTGGCTGGAAAGCTCTTGAAGGTGAGAAAAGTTTAGGCTGCAGGACTGCAGGTTTATATAAACAAACAGAATTTCCATTGGAAGGGTGGAGTCTAGTACTGGAGAGATCATAACTTAGAAAATTTGCTTTACGGAGTTTTGGCTTCTCTGTCTTTAAGGCCAGTTTGGCAGGAATAGGGTCTTCAGATCCCTGCAGAGGGAAATGAAAGAAATTGGGTGGTCCTAGACCAAGTCTCCGCAGCCAGGTGCAGATCCTTTTGCAGGAGCAATGCCTTGTTCTCACCAGAAACATTGATGCTTATCTGCATCTCATCCCCTAAGCTACACATCTACCTCTGCTGATCAGCTTGGCATTTGTTTAAAGGGCCAGAGCTCATCTAGCCTCCAGCATGGCTCCCAGTAGGTGCTGCTACTCTGCCTACCGTGGCTATGGCTGAAAAATGTGTGGAGGTTTTGTCTTCCGTTTAGTTTGCAGAAATGATACCTACAGCAGAAAACCCTGGGGCCACTTCTCCAGGGGAAAAAAGGATGTAGAATTTGCATTTTGGGCTGGTGCTTGAAGATTTACTGAAAACAGTCAGGAAATCAAACTTTATTTTTTCTTTTCCCCCCAAATAGGCAAACGGTGGGATCAAGCAGAGATGGCTCTGAAACTTTAAGCTTTCCCTCCTGAACGCATTACTCCTTTTCTTCCAGGCCCCTCAAAGTGTGAGGCTGAGCGGTATGCTGCCCTGCGCTACCAGCACGCCTACGTGCCGTCTTGTGATACTGACGGGGGCTACACGCCAGCGCAGTGTCAGCGGGGAGGACAGTGCTGGTGCGTGGACACCAAAGGGCAAGAGGTCCAGGGCACAAAGAGACAAGGACAGCCTCCAGCCTGTGGTATGTATGAGGTTTGGAAAAGGAAAAAAGAGTACTTCTGTTCATTTAGTTGCTCCAGTCTGTGCACATCACTTTCATTTTCCTTGGAAAAATCAAAGGGAGCTGGAGGCAACAATTTGATAGTAATTGTCAAAGTGTGGTGCAAATGCCAGCCGTTGTCCTTCGGTGCTTCCCCCAGCTGTGTCTGCGAGAGGCCAGCCGTGGTCTGTGGGAGGTGTAGGAAGAGAAAAGGAGCTACAAGCACGCTTGCCTTGTAGATCCATGTATTCCTCAAATTCAAGCCAGGCCCATCCAGCTTCCTTCTCCAAACACTCCGTATCCAGTGTGGGGAATTTGTCTTTAGAAAGAAACCTGAAGGACCACTTCCCGTCTCAGCTCTGACAGAATCCAGTGTTAAAATTGGGATCCAAAAACCTCCCTGTGGTTAAAAGCCACATTCTAATAAATTACTAAGTATGATATTCCTTTTTTATCTGTGATATCTGTCTCTTGACTCCAGGGACTGGGGTGTTAGGTCAGAATATCTGGCATAATATAAGGAAGCCAGTGATGGTGGTTTCGGGTTTTACCTCCTTCCTTTGGTGAAATTCTCTGGAATTTCTAAGGCATCTCTAATCCTAAGCATGTTTTTCCCATCTCTGCCACTGCATATTGGGCTATGAAAATTGCCAAATCAAAAAAATCCCAAGAAGTTCAGAAAAGGTGTATGGGTTTGGGCTTTGAGAGGCTTCATTAAGAATATGCCATCAAACCAGTGCCCCAAGTGGAAATGACAGCAGAAACGTCAAAGAGCTGGGGGGGGAGGAGGAAAATTAAAAACCTTCACTTGGAAGCACACTACCTAAATGGTCAGGACTGCGCTGGAGGGCAGGGGGAGCACAAGGTCTTAACACGGGGGCCACCTTCAGGGAAGGGAGTTGCTCTGTCTGTGAGACACAGGCTTACCACTCAGACAGAGAAGGAGGAACCTGCCCTGGGTGTCACAGCTCCCAGTCGCTCAGTGCTCTGGGCACAGACATGCTAACTGCGAAACGACAATGCTAGCGTGCCTCCGAGGCTGATCACCAAGGGTATTGCAGAGGAACCTCTGAGAGGCCTCGCCATGTGCTGGGCCTGGTTGTTGTCTCTGAATGTACTCGGCTGAGCCCTCCTCGTGATTTTTTTTTTTTGGTGTGGTGCAGGGGGCAATGACTTGAGGCTGCTTGCAGCTTTTGTTGGTGGGCTCAGGAAATGTAAGCGGGGAAAAATTCCTGCAGAGGTTTTGCAGACTGACTCCTGAGGAGGTATTTCATGAGGATATAGCTGCCGTCTGTGTTCAGACAGCTACATGCCGTGTGTGTGTCTCCTGTTCTGCTCTGTTTTATTTCTCTTTAATAGCTTTGACTCACGCTCAGCAGCGTGAGTGCTGGAGGAGGCAGACATACGGTGGGTGGCACGTTGGGTACTTGCATGGCCAGGCAGTCCAGATAGGGTCATGCTCCTTTTCAGACCTTTACACTAAATTCACCCCAGCAGAGCTTTCCTGTTTGTTCCTTCTCACTCTGCTTTGATTTGATTCAACAGTGGGTAGGAGGGGAGAGCATTTAAAGACCATGATCCTACATTTGTTTTGTATTAGCATACTTGCGGGACTGTGGCTTACAATAACTTATTGGTCCTCAGAGGAATGTTCTTCATCCCTCTTACCAAGAGCCAGAGCTGAAAGCAGAAGGGGCCCATCCTACAGAAAAAGCCATTCCAAAGGAACCACTGTGCAGGACCCTGAGCCCCTACCAGGACCTGTGAAGCAGCTCAGGGGTGCAAAAGGAGGAGTGAGAAGGATGCTGATCACAGAGCCTCAAACTACTTGCTAATCTATTTTAGTAGCTTTTATGATTTCCAGCCTTTATCTGTACTGTTAACAGGATTTATGACTGCTTTATCATGTTGCCTGAATGTGGAATAAATGGGGATGGGGTTGGGGGGCCCAAGGGAGGCCATACTGGAGAAGACCAAAGGTGTTTATCCACTATCCTGTCCCCTACAGGGACAGCAGTGGTGCTTAGGAAGAAAGTGTGAGAAACATGGGAAATGCATATAGCTTCCATACATCCTCCCTGTTGCCTGCAGGCTAGGGAGTCCCCCAGACTGGAGGCTGAGCCCAGATCACTGCGTTTAGCACTCCTCTGTGGAGACATCTTCCAGGGATTTCCCTAGTTGCTTTTTAACCTTTTATCATTCCTAGCATCCTCTGGCAATAAATTTCATGATCATAATTATGTGCTCCACTTCTGGACCATTCTAATACCTGTACTGTGAGAAATACTGAATAATGATGGTCTATTGTGAATGATGTGGAGAAACCTGTTTTTTTAAAAACCTTTATCATATTTTTTTTGTCCGAGGTGAATAGTCTCTCCTCCTGGAAAAGCTGTTCCGTCCTCAAAATATTTTTGCATCCCTTTTCTATAAGTCTGCTACTTTTCAAGGAACAGTAACTGTGTGGCACATGATTCAAGCTGCTGCGTGTATTCCAGAGATCCAGTCAGTGCCATAGCCGTCCTGTTTGGGTCTCAGTGTCTTTATATCTACCAAATCTTTTCTTTTTTGATGTCTTCTGAGCCTTAAGCTGACATTTTCAGAGGTCCTGCTTCAGCGATGTGTAACTTGGAGGCATTGCTGTCTGTGTATGAACGTACAGACTGGGCTGGATGCAGACACACCTATGACATAGCGTGGCCCAAGATGAGGGTGGCCAGGGCCACTGTCGGTACCATCAGTACCCTGACATTTGACTACTTTTGTTGAAACTTTGTATTTTTTTCCTCTAGAGCTCATTTGGGAACGCCATCTGGTCCTTAGCACTCTATTTTTAACAATTTGGTTTCAAACCTCTTGCAATGAATGCTTCACTATGAAACTGAAGATCTAGGAAGAAAGCCTCCGTAAATTCCTAATTAGTGGGCATTGGTTAAAATTACTTCCTCTTTTTCTGCAGTCTATGTCTCTTTCTTAGGACCACATATTGTGCCTGGATCATCAGAGGTTTTCATTAGAAGCAGGCATCCTACCAGAGAGTTAACATGTTTGGAAAAGACTTCATTCTTTCTTTCAGTTGTAGGAAGAAGAATGAGGATTTACATTGGGAAACAATAGAACCAGAATAAGACTGCAGAGCAGAGAGCACAGATGTGGTGGAGGAACGTTTCCTTTCACTTTGTGACTGGAGAAATTTATTTATAGACCATATTCAACAACAGTTCAAATTTCCTTATCAATGTGCGTGATGTGTAGTTGAGGAACTAGAGACAGGCTAAACTATACTTGTATATCGTTTCTGTCAAGACTGCTTGAAAGACAGCCACAGAGGTACATGTTTTGGAAGTTTCAAAAATTTGATTTTTTTTTTTTTTTATTTTTGTCTAGGTGAAGAGCAAGTGTGCATTTCTGAGAGACGCCGGGCCTTGTCAAGGATCTTTTATGGCCCTGCTGGGTACTTCAGTCAGCCCAACTTGTTTTCCATGCCAGATATGCAGTCGGAAAAAATAGCTGGCTTCTCAAGACCCTGCCCTCGCTCCTTCAAGGAGCTGTTTCTGGACTCTGGATTGTCATCCCCAGTTGCACAAAGTCCGTATGTCAGCCAGATTCCTGGGCTAGCAACCACCCTCAGTGAAGCCATCACAGGGATGTTCCCATCGAGGGAACTGGCTGAAGTGGCACTACAATTTACTGCCAATCCAAAGCGTTTCCAAGAAAACCTCTTTGGAGGAAGGTTCTTGAAGAATTTGATCCAGTTTAACTTCACAGGGGCACTTGGCACTAGTGGGAAACACAGCATTGGCCAGTTTTTCCCTCAGGAGGATGCGGCAGAGAGGGATAACAGCCAAGCCCGTCTGGAGTCAGCTGAGGCATTCTCACTGGCGGTATCGAAGGGGGGCTCCATTTTGAGTAAACCTCTTGTAGGCAGCTTTGGGCGGACTGTGACACTACAGGACAATCAGAATATAATGAAATTCCTTTCCTCTGTTCTGGAACTACCAGAGTTCTTCACTTTTCTTCAACAAGTGATTTCTGTCCCCAAAAGCATTGCTGAAGATTTAGGTGAAGTGGTGAAACTAGCATTGGGATCCGAAGACTGTGGTGAGGAGCCAAGGGACCTGTTTGTTCCAACATGCACCAAGGAGGGGAGGTATGAGGAAGTTCAATGCTATGCAGGAGAGTGCTGGTGTTTGGACACTTCAGGTAAGGAAGTTCCAGGCTCAAGAGTTCAAGGGAGACATCCAAGGTGTCCCACTGATTGTGAGAAGCAAAGGAGAAACCTGCAAATCTTGAAGCAAAGCCTGCCTGCAGGATCAGATCTTTTTATTCCCTCTTGTACCGAGAATGGAGACTTTCTGCCACTGCAGTGTTATGGGACAAACTGCTTCTGTGTTGATTTGAATGGCAAGACTATTCCAGGAATAAGGGGAAAAGCTGGAAAGCCGATGCAGTGTAAGTCTTAGGGACTGGAATTTAAAGATGCCTCATACTGTGTTGGAATTTTGTGATTCTTTCTTTATATCTGATTTTATCTGTAAATGTACAGATGATGTATACAGACAATATTGTCCCCTAATAGGAAAGCAAGTCAGCCTTACAGTTGCAGGGGAATGGTGGGAAATACATTGTATGCAAACCTTCCTATCCTAAGTCTCAAGGATGGTCCTCTCTTCTTTCAGTGGATTAGGGTAGGCACACTCAAAACAGAGGAGCCTGAGGTCTTGACTTGTTAGTGAGCATGTCATTGGCATCTGCCTCTACTTAAGTGTGTAGCTAGAGTATATAACATCCATGATTCCCGTGAGACCTGGGGCATGTGTGTTACTGAATGTAAACCATGCCAGGTGAAAAGGTTCCTTTACTTCCAGAACCAACTCACCTGGGCATGGTCACTGGCTCATCCTTGTCCTGAGAACTGAACAGCTTCAGTGCCTTAAACCATGAACCTCATTCAGTCTTTTAGCTCAAGAATATATCCTCAACTTGGTAGGATGTCACAGGAGTCCAAACACAGGAGAGGAATTCAAAGTCTAATAGGTTTCTCATGACGGTCCCACAGGCCAGAAAACTGAGTCACAAATGGCTTCTTGGATATCAGTTTGGCACTGCAACTTGCTTATAGACTATGAACTGCCCCTTCTGCTCTTCTAGCAATGTAATAAAAGGAAGAAGGAAGGACATAGGCTAGGGGGGTTTGTCTTTCAAATGTCTGTGAACTGAAAATGGCACATCTACAGGGAGGACAGACCAAGGGAAGAGCCTGCTTCTCATTTTGGAAGGAATAGCAGAGTATCCAGCAGATGATAGTGGTACAGAGTGAAGGAGCTCCTTTGAATAGCAATTTGCAGAAATAGTGGGGAATTTATCACAGTGATCTGAATGGGTAGAGGATTTATATCTAGCAACCCATATGTAGCGCAGTCAAAAATAAACAGGTTCATAATTCTCTGGTGCTCAAAAGGAGATGAGCTCCTCTGTTTTGCTGTTTGTATTGCTGCTTGGTGGCAAAATGAAATTTGGCTCAGGAGATGGCAGAAAAGTCTTCCAAAACTAGCTCACTCCACGATTTTGAAGGGTTTTATATTCAGCAGCAATATTCAGTAGATAATAGGAAGAGAGGACAACAGAATCTGAAAATTCTGGTTAGGTCCAAGGGGAAATAAAATCAGTGTTATGCTACTATTCAGATGGTTGCTTTTGAAGGGATTGGCGGAATAAGAATTAGCTGCCAGATTTTCAAGTGTATCTGAAAATACCTAGTTGGTATGAACAGATTCAGGAAGGCATTTAGTGGCATCAAGCACCTGTCCCCCCCAGGAAGAACTACAGGCACCTGAAGTGCTCAAATATTTAAAAAAAGTCATATCTATATGCATCTTTCAGTGCTTGCGTACTTTTGGAAATCTTACCCCGGTTCAGCATGGGAGTTTAATAACAACAGCTCTCTTAATAACAGCCCAGAAATGTTGTTGTTAGTGTTAAGATAAGTGACCAAGTTTTAGTAATGGTGTTTATAGTAGTAGGGGGTTAGGGAGCATTGTATATCTTCAGTACATTCATAAGACATGCTATGCACGTTTTTCTTTCCCCCAGGCCCAAGTTCTTGCCAAGTAACAGCTGGTCAGGAGTTTCTAAAGGCTGTGAAACTCCTGTTGTCAGATCCAAGTGCTCTGTCTCAGCCCTCCAGCATTTACCTCCCGCAGTGCGATGCTGACGGAGCCTGGAGGCAGGTGCAGTGCAGTGGACCTTCTGAGCAAGCCTTTGAGTGGTATCAAAGGTGGATTGCAGAGAACAATGAAGGCAAAACCCTGCCCGTTGCTAATCTACTTAACATCATAACTGGATATAAAGAGGTGTCTTCCAAAGGCTTTTCAGCTTTTATTAAAGCTTTGTATGAGGCTGGGCACCAGAATGTCTTCCCAGCATTTACCATATATTCGTCCTTCACTGATCTCCCACCTGAAGTGCTGGAAGGAAACGTGACCTATACATCTGAGAACATTTTACTGGATCCATATACATTCTGGCAGCTCCTGAATGAGCAGCTGACCTATTACCCAGGACCATATACTGATTTCAGCACTCCATTAAGCCACTTTGAACTTCGTAACTGTTGGTGTGTTGATAGCAAAGGAGAAGAGCTGCAAGGAACAAAGGCAGAAGTGAACCAGGTCCCAGCATGTAAGTAACCGAATTTCTGGCACACAAGTAGCAGTGTTTCTGGTCTTTGCTTTCATGCCACAAGACAAAAGTCCTTTCAAGTGCTGTGAGGTAGGAGACAATGACTTGTTGGAAAGATCATCAATACTGCCATTGTTGCTAGCCACCAGATGTGGGGTAACTCATTTTTGGTAAATAACTGGTGTCTCAGCTTTGGGAATAAGGAGGACTGAAGTTCCATATCAAGTTTGTGCAGATTTTACAATTTGGAAATTGGACTTACAGTGCTTTTGCAGAAGATAACCGATAACTCTTTTGCAGAAGATAAACTGCTTTTGCCTTTGCCAGACAGCAAAGAACACTTTGAAGTTAGAAACAATGTGTGAAGAGTCCTGTGGAAAATTCAAGATTACACTGTGATGTAAATGACTTTCAAGAATACCTTAAAATGAGGCAATAGGAATTTTCTTTACTGTTTCCTACTATGAAATCAAGAGTAACAGGTATCCCCTAGAAGTCACTAGGAGAAGAGTGAGACCAGCAGTGAAGTTGGTAAGCCCTCTGTTTAGGCATCTCCACCAAAGCTGCTGGGCCCTCTTTGGGGTTACTTCAGCAGATGACCTACATTATAAATGTAGTTGCTAAAACCATTCTCATCACATGGTAATTTTCAAGCTGGGAGGAAGAGACAGGCCAATGAATGGTAACTTCCAAATGGGCAAGGACTGCTGGAGATGACAGTCCTGTGGGCAAATGGGGAATAAAGGGGACAAAGCAGATTAGCAGGGAGTTATTTTAGCAGAGCAGCTTTCACTGAGCTGGTTCAGTGTGTTGAACTGCCATATCTAGGTCAGTAGATGTAGGGAGAGGACAGGTCAAGTGTCAGCTGCCACTCCGGACCCAAGTGAGATACCCTCAGTTTCCTTTCTCACTCTCTTTTCTGATTATCCAATTTTTTATGACAGTGGCTGAGGGACAGTTCTGTAGAGACCTATAACTCCATTTGTAACCAATGATGAGGAAGTAACTTAAAATTATCAAGGCTTTGGGCCAAGACTTGGGGAATGTTTGGGTGATTCCTGGTACTCTTGGACTCATGTGATTATACAGCTAAGCATTGACAAGTCTTGTTTGCTTGCTTCATTAAGCGATTCAAAACCAAGCAAGTGCAGGAGGAAAGAGAAGATGCTAATTAAAACACCAGCTAGTTTTCACATGCAAATCTTTTTTTGGGTTTACATGAAAGGCATTAAAATACCCTCTGGTTCTACAGGTCCTGGTATGTGTGAAGGTGTTAAGCAGGAAGCCATGAAATTTATGGAGGAGGCAGAGCAGCTCATCCTAGCATCAAAAAGTTCCCACTTCCCTTTTGGGGAAAGCTTCTTGATGGCAAAGGGAATACAGCTCACAGACAGTGACCTCCTGCGATCTGCGCGGCCCTACGAGACAGAGGCAGTGGTCTCTGAGAAGCTGTTATCGGGCAGTGACTATGCTCTCCAGCTGGCTGCACGGTCAGGTAGGTGAAAGAGAAATGAGAGCTTAATTAAATGGATTCATGCCCAGGACCTGTGCAAGAGTAGTCTAGGTCGAATTCAACTTTGCTGAAAAAACAGATGCAACTTAGCAGGTGTAATTAATCAGTGTTATTTACCTGCCAACGCACAAGCTGATTTTAGTTGTCTTACATGTATGCATGGCACAATGCATGTATAAGATCTGGACACTTACCAGCCTTTATGTACTTGCAGCATTTATTAATTTACCTTCTAAAGTACGGGGAACATTCAGGTGTACAAACATGCATTTAAAATATGTTGTATTGGCCACTAATAGCTATCTTTTACTTATCTTTTACAGTCTTGCACTTCTACTGGCGGAGTCACTTTACCTCAAAACGTTCTGCTGGGGAAGCAGCGCAGCTGGGATTTCTCCCTTACATCCCACAGTGTGATGGCCTGGGAAACTGGGAGCCAACTCAGTGCTACCAGAGCACAGGTGAACAATTGCTAAGATACTCTGGGCTGTCTGAACAAAGAAAAGCTAAGCAGAATTCTAATCAAAAGACGGAAAACCTCTATTCTTGTAGCCAGGCTGGGGAGAGGTGAAGTGGTCTGCAAGATGAGTGGAAGATTGACTGGAGTGAGGGACTCAAGTGGCAGCTCATTTGGGCTCAAAAATCAGTCGATGTTCACTTGCTCACTGCTAGTAGTGTTCCTTGCGGGTCAGTTCAGGGGCTGGTACTGCTTAACGCCTTCATTAATGAGCAGGACGATGAGATGGAGTGCACTCTCAGCAAGTTTGTGGATGGCACCAAACTGCTGGGAGTAGATGATACACTGCAGGGTCGGGCTGCAACGGAACAGTCTCACCAGAGCTGCTGTATTTCCATTCTCACCACTGCTCGCAGGTGTGGTCTACTTATCTCTGGGTAACAGAGTTAACTGTGACTTAGATTTATTGACCACTTTGTACAGAGCTGCTTCCCAGTATGCAGCAAAGCATACTGCAGCACAGCATCTAAAATAAAGCTGCTTTTCTTCCCTGGCCAGGTCATTGCTGGTGCGTGGATGAGAGAGGACGTTATGTCATGGATTCCTTGGTCTCACGCTCGGCAGAACTTCCCAAATGTTAGTTGTTTTTTTTCCCTAATATTTGACTTAACCTGTTCTTACAAATTTTAATATTTATTGAAAATTCTAGTATGATACGCATGAAGCAAGGTTTGTTTCTAACCATTGCAAGAAAAGAAGGAGTTTTATGCTTGTTTTGCTAGTTCATTTAATTTCACTGTGTGATTTTGGCTTGCATGATTTGAGAATGGTCCCTCTACTGTTGATGGCCCTGCTTGAGCAGGGGGGGTTAGGCAAGATGTCCAACCAGATGTCTCCAGAAGTCCCTTTCAACCTCAACTGTCCTGTGATTTTGTGGTTATCAAACACCAGTTGGGAGTTCCCATCCTGAGGCTGTAGCAGAGCCTAAGGGAGATGTGTGAAGGAGCTGGGGATGTAGGCCCTTCTCTAGCACAGGTCTGAGAACTTGATTTTATTTGAACATGAATGTATATTCTCCCTCTTACAGGCCAGACATCATGTCAGCGATCTCGAACCAATGCTTTAATCTCCAGCTGGAGACAGAGTGGTTCAAAGCTGGATGCCTCTACAGCTGATCTGTTCATCCCCCACTGTCTTGAGGTGATTTAATATAAGTGCGGGAGGAAGAAACAAAACCTCCCTGGTTTTGCTTACACCATGCCAAAGGCCTGTACGGTTTCAGTCTATGCTCCTTAAGCATCCCTTGTGCATTCCTATTAACCTGAAAGAAAAGGGTAAGACAAAACAAGCAGCAGGTGTTGCCCCAAAAGGCAGAATTTAAATAGTTTTGAGATGAAGACTGGGATTAGGAAGCTCTGCCCGTGCCAATGCTGCCCTCCTAAGGGGTGGCTCTGCCTAGTCCTTTTGCAGGGCTATGCTTAAAAGGCACAACTTAATTGACTGCTATCTGGGGGGCTCTTTCTTCCTGAGCTGTGAGAGAATGTCAGGATGGGAGGGAGTTGGGTGCAGGTATCCCAAAATAGGGTCCATGATGCTCTCAAAACATGACAGTGAGCAGGATAGAGCCCTGAGATGGGCAAGGAACAGATATTTCAAACCAAGATTATACCAGAACTTTACCTCAATGGGCTTTCAGTCTGCATACTGCTTCTCTCGAGGCCTGGTCTGTGTATTAAATTAGGTAGACTCTATTTTAATATTTTGTGTTTCTTTTCAATGTGTTGTATTAATGGACAAATGTAAATATAATCAAATATTTTAACCAACCTTTGGGGTATGGATTGTGATGTGTTGGTATTAATATGCATTGCCCTGCAATGACATGTAACTGATTCTTTGTAGACAGGAGAATACGCTGTGCTACAGAGATCTGACACAGATATTTGGTGTGTAGATCCTTTATCAGGAGAAGTATTTCAGCGTGGCAGCACAGATTTGGATGGCAATCCTGAGTGTGAGTATTGCCTTACCCACGGCCTGTGACACTAGTGGCAATGCCTCATACTGTGCAGCATATGTACTTTCCTTTTCAGAATTGTGGCTGTGAAACATAGGGGCTTACAGTTTAACTTCTCAGTGATATGGTACATACAGGCACGTCAACACTGAACGGGTAGCTGAAACTAGTTATCCTTTACTTTCATAACACCAGAAATAAACCAGTCTAGACAAACTGATGAACAGGCTTCTCTGTATTGCTTTACCTTCCACTTCTGACAGCCACAGAAAACTCTTTGGTATTGTGGATGAGTTTTCTAAGGCAGTGAATCCTGAACTGTGGGAACTGAGCCACGTGCAGTCAGTGAGTCCATTTTACATGGTCCACAACTGCTCCATGGAATGCAATTAGGTCTACAATACCTTTGTATTGTCCTCAAATAACGATAGAGAACTGTTGAGGTCTCATAGGAGATGGTTGATCCAAAAAGTTGAAGAATCTCTGCTCGTAAGGGTTGGGATGCCCTACTGGAGCCCATGCATTGGCTCTGCTCTCCTGAGCAGTGCAGGCAGCCCAAGAGCCCACTGTTCCACTGTGCTTATTTCTTCATTTCTTTAGCTAGTGATTTTTCTGCTTGCCATGTCCCATAGAGAATTTGGGAGAACCTGCTGGCTTCAGGGAAACCTTCTCCCATAACATCTGTAACAGGGTAGATAATTACTCAG
This sequence comes from Phalacrocorax carbo, assembly GCF_963921805.1. Taxonomy (NCBI): domain Eukaryota; kingdom Metazoa; phylum Chordata; class Aves; order Suliformes; family Phalacrocoracidae; genus Phalacrocorax; species Phalacrocorax carbo. Next base: position 9,411,828 of record NC_087514.1, on the reverse strand, counting down.
GAGAGGATAGTGAGTTAGTATTTTCATCTGACGCAGCCAGTCTGCTTTCTTTTGGGCTGATATATGGGCTAATGCTAGAAGTCCATGACAACCTGCACCAGGTCTGATCTGGATAAGTAACTGCATGTTCACTGAGGAATTAGTTGTGTAATGGTTTGTTAAAGAGGTTTACAAGCAGGTTAACAAAATTAGTAAAAAACATTTTTGTCTCAAGTTTGGGCTGAACTGTTTAGATCTTCCTGTCAGGGGGTGGTTCCTCATACTCATGTTCCCAGTTTGGTTTGTTTGTGGGAGACCATGAACATTGCTGTTCCATGGTTGTTTTTTTCCAGCTTTGAAGGTATTAAATGGGGACATTTTGACTATTTTATAATGTAAATAATTGTATTTTTACACTTAAAGTGATTTTGCTCAAAAAATTTTGTTGAAAAATTACTTTTTTTTAAAAAATTAAAATTTATGGAAAAAAAATACGTTAATATAAAATAAATATCAGTATTTTTTCTGTTATTTTATTGATGCAAACCCATATAAACTGCGGTTTGATCTCCAGAAAAAAGCGCATTTTTCCCTAGTGGAAGTAAAATTTCTTGTTTCTATAATGATTTATTTATGGTTTCATCGCTACTTGCCTTTCTTCCTTATACAAAAGAGGCCGAAAGCACTGCTGTTTAGGACAATTCTGTACATTAGTATAGTTCATTTCTGCAGATGATCAGTTTGTTGTCTTCTGCTCTGTTTCTTGCAATGGATTTCTTTCTTTAAAGGTCCTAGTTTCTGTAATATGCTGAAGTCCAAAACTCGTTTACGAGAAGCTGGCAAAGGCTACATCCCGCAGTGTGAAGGGGGCAACGGGACTTTCTCACCCGTGCAGTGCAGCCAGGACCCAGAGAGCTGCTGGTGTGTCTTTGACAATGGAGAAGAGGTGCCAGGGACACGAGTAAGCGGAGGAAAACCTGCATGTGCAAGTGAGTTCCTGCTTGAGGCACATTGCTTCTGAGCAAGCCCAGGTCTGGAACTTGACCCAGATCCTAACTTTCCAGTATTTAGTTGTATTTAAGCTTCTTTGTTCAGGTCTTTACAAAGATTTTTGCTCAAGAGGTATGGTTATCTTCGTGTTACAGCAGATTTCAGGCCTATCTGGGCACAACGTCCAGTTTTCTTCAAGTGCTTTGTCAGGGGGGAAAGGAGAAGGGAATGGATCTTTGACTTTTATTCATAAAACTGGTTAAATCAAAGCAGTTGAGCTATTAAACTTTGCTAAAAAGTAAATCTGAACAGCTTGCTGCAAACTTGAACCTGTTCCAGTCTGAGCTGGCTCTGGGATTAAAAGCCATTCAACTGACTAAAATAAAATTTGAAAAATGTATGCTTCTGCCATTCCTACTCTTGGCTTGTGACCAGCGTTGTGAAAAGGATGTGCCAAAACGCTACATATTCACAGAGTATTTCCTGCATGACCAGAGCTGCAAACCAGTGGAATTCACTCATGGTTTCCAGTGAGATGCCCAAATGGGAGATGTTTGGACAAATTTAATTTGCAGTGGCCTTTATACATCTCCCCATCACTGAAGTGAAGAAAAACAAATTAAACTTTCTACAAGGCTATGCTCCAAAGTGTAATGATTAGTGGAAACTAGAGATGTAAAAAGAAAACCTTCAACTAGTGCCTGCAGGACATTACTGTTTCCATCGCCCTTTGGGTTTCTGAAATGAGAGCTGTTGGTATATTTAGGAAAACAAGACCACATGACAGGAAATTCCTTCAGTTTCCTTTTGTGATTCCGCTATATAAAGAGCAATACCTGATTGTGTCAGCCCAACCGGCTGTAAGGCATTTTAGTCAATTAGATAACTCCTCGGCCAACTTGGAAACCACCACCACCATCATTTTCTTAGAACTCTCTTGTACCGACAGAGAGCTATGCAGATGGGATTTTATGAGAAGCCACCGGGAGACCCCAGGGTTGTATCTGCTGCATGCGGTGTGGTGTTGTGTGGAAATGCCCAAGTGAGCTCTGAAGAGAGGAGCTCCAGAGCTAAGGTGGTGCAGCCGCCCAGTGCAGGTTTCTAGCTCCGCAGAGAAGCAGAGCTGATCAGTCTAACAAGCACAGTGCTGCTGCCATCCCTGCTTTCAGGTTATGGGGTAGTACCCCTGTGGGACATGGAGCTCTGTGATATTTATTTTGTTTGGACCAGCTGGAGGAACTCAGCGTGACACCTGGCACACAGCAGTACAGATTGACTTTCCCGTAGACTCTGAAGCTGAACAGGGGAAAGTGGAAGCATTTCTAGTAGGCCAGAAAAAAAGTCAGAACTAGTTGTTAAGTCCTTGATATCTCCTTCTTTCCAGGAAAGCTCATTTTCTAGGTTTCCCCCTAAATTCCAGGGGAATTTATGGAATATGTGCTAAGGAGGGTGTAGGTGCACCCCGAGATATGCCCCTAAGACAATTTTACATTTTGCGTGCACATCTTTTGCGTGTTTCTTGGGACCCTGTAATGCTGTACTTTCCTAGAGGGAACTAACTGAGTGATGAATCACCTTTCTTTTTTAAAAGACTGAGCTGAAAGAGAGAACTGCTTTGAAAATATAGTGGAAACCTGGCTTTACTGAAAGATATTTGTTATTTTCTGCATTGAAAAACCATTGAAATAATCTTTAATGATTTTCCTGGATTTTGAAATAGCAATGGAACTTTTTCTTGTTAAACAACTCAGTTATTGTATAAGAATAAAGAAGCAAAAGTTATTTTCCCCTCAGTCTCCAGCCTTATACCTCTAGTCCTGGGAACTACTAATAATTGTTCAGAAAAAAGGGAAGGGAGTACTGTCTCACTGTCTTGGAGATCCCGTCTATCAGCAAAAGAAGCTTTTGTGGTGGGAAAATATGATAAACTTCTCCTCCAACATCAGAACAGACAGCTGTAAACAGCAAGGAATAACTTCACAGTGCCCAGTGCGTGCAATGAGGTTTTTATTAGCTTAATCATTTCCATCAGAAGTAGAATCTAACTGACATGTCCTGGAGAGATGATGCCAAGTAACCTAGCAGTCCTCACACCTCTCCCGTCCTCATGCCCACTTTCCACAGCTCTGAGTGGAGATAGAGGAAAGAAAGGCTTCCAGAGAAGGTCTTGGAGACAGTAATTTCCTTATAGAAATCTTTAGAAACACTTATGAAAGAAGTGTCAATATTCAGTTGGATTCTGATTAACTCTTACAGGACCAAGAAATTGGGGCAGAAATAGAAGAATGACAAAATGATGCAGGCTTGATAATGCTAGTAAATGAGATGACATCTGTAAAAGCATAAATGGGCAAATTACTGATTGTGAACTAAAACCTGTGAACCACACCAGGAAACCATCCATCACTTATGTTTTGGGGGCTAGTTATTTTTCTAGTTTACATACCAGCTCTCACTGGAACAGACAATAAAAGACTGTAGCAGCATAAGGCTGAGACTGGATTAGACTTGCTGGATATAGAAATGTGTTAGAGCAATAAAGAGACATAGTGATTTTTATATACTTTGCATTAATAGATATTAATATAATTTACACATAATGGTGGATGTTGTTTATATTGGTCAGGATAAGTATTACTATCTCTTTTACAGTGATGTCTTTTGGTCCTAAAGTCTTGGGAGATTTATTAAAAGTTTGTTAAACAAGGATGCCAGGTTTCCACCTTTACTGAAAAAGAGACTGGCTACAGAGTCAATGAGTGAAGGGGAGGAATGTATTGGCCCCATTTACAGAGTTACTGCAGAAAAGATGCTATAAAATAAGCTTGGAAAAAATGCATTTGGCAATTCAGGGAGAAAGATATGAAAGCCTTTTATTTCAGCACTGAAATGCTCAGGGTTGGAAAACAAAGATGTACTGTGCACGCTGGATCCCAGATTCCTCCTGCAGTGTTTTAAGCTTTAACTGAAGTGGCTGCTAAGTTAAGGAATTAATCTCCGTACCTCCATCAGAAGGGGGGAGAGAGGCTGTTCAGACCTGAGCCGTCAGCAGTGTTTGCCTTCCTCTGGTGCCTAGGGAGGCTGGGTCTGACCTGAGCATTAGTGTTTGGAAAATGATCTGTACATACACCAAGCAAGTGAATTGTACAATATAAAAACATCTTTTTCCTTATATTTATTCCTAAGTGAGGAAGTTGGGGGGTTTCCCTATGTTTTACAGCTCTAGAACTCAGAAGTGTTTTGTTATTACTAGATATATTCAGTAACTGGGCTGGGATTTGGCTAATATTGAGTGAAGAAATTGGTTTGTACTGATTAGAAGACATTAATTATCATTGTAGTTAGCCTGGTATAACAGTCTGTTACAGTGGGCTAGCAGGGTTGAAATCACTGTATTGATGCAGAGTGAGTTGACAGGGTAAACTTTGTGCTCCAACTCCAAAGCTGTACACTACTGTTAAGGACCTGCTAAGTCACCAGAAACACCCTGGTGCTGCTGAAGACGCCACAATAATGAGTTTCGGATCTTAAAGATTTCAAACTTCACTCTAAAGGGAACTGAGATTTCTTTTTTGTCCCTGCCTATTTCCACTGGATATCTTTTGTAAAGGTTTCTTCTGCTGATGGTTAGAAACCTCCTTCTCATTTCCTGCTCAAACTTGTTCATGATTGTTTTAAACTTGCCTGTTCTTAGAAACTATGCATGTAGCTTTCTGGACCCAATGTATTACCCATAAAAGTCAATATATGTCTTTTAACCAGCTTTAGTAAACTGAACTATGCTGATGTCAAACCAGATCCAAGCTGAGTGGGAAATGCACAGGGTGCTGTCTAGGTTTTCTCTGTTGATACGAGGGTTTTGCAGACTCTTTACTAGAAGTGCTTCGTAGTATGTTGCTAATCTAACCCCTTTCCCATGTGCCTAAAGGTCCACAGTGTGCTCTGCCATTCGGTGCCTCATCTGTTCTCAACGGAGCTGTATTTTGTGAAAACATTTCTGGGCAAGCGTCAAGCGTTCAGCAGTGCTGGCTGGTGTGTCGCCAGGGCTTCCACAGCGCCTCTTCCAGCACGTCGTTTCAGTGTGATGTGCAACAGCGCCGATGGGTCTCGGCTGCCCCGCTCCATCAGGCCTGCCAGAGTATGTCTGTACCGCTGTGGGTTGGGAAGGGCACAGGGCAATGTCAACAGACGTACAAAAATGCACTTTCATCATGAAGCTGTTGTGTGAATGACAATAACAGGACAAAACTGCTATATGGGAGTTGCTAAATTAAGGTGCAGTAGATTAGTCCCGTCTTCTGCCATTTTCGTCTCTGTCTCTTGGCTAGCTCCGATGCCAGAAAGAGTCCCCCTTTTCTGGGATAATATAGCTATAAATAGTTATTCAATCTGTATGCAGATTTTTCTTTGCAAGTTAAAAGATGCTGGCACCGTGAAGTGATTCTGATGGAACCACTTAGTCCTGGAAGAACAGATGAGCACCAGATGTTTGAATTTGGCAGAACTTTCCTGTTTATTTGCATAACCAAGCCACTGTTACTTCTGCATCTTTTCGCAGCAGTCTGTTCTTTGGGATTATTGTTGTCTTTGTTGGCTGACTTGAGGTATTTTTCAAACCATTTTTTCTTTCAGGAAAAAAATGGCACTTAAATCTTGGAAGAATCAGTTGTCTGAGAGCTCATGTAATCGGATATTAATGTTGGCCTTTTCAATTATTTCAAATAGAGATACATTCTGATCAAAATGGCAATTTGTAGCAGTGCTGAACTTCAAGAAATGCAGATCCTGATGCTAAGTTTGCTGCTACTCTTCATCTCCAGAATGGGTTAAAGCCATTCTGAAAACCCCTGTATTAACACATTTCCATTCATACACCAGGTCCTCTATTCCAAATGTAAATTATTTTAAACTTTAAATTTCAGACTGAGACTTTTGTCTGCCTGTAATCGTGTTTTCTAGGTTTTTGTAGCATTTTATGAAGTAACTCTCTTGTTTGCCTGATCACAGTTGAATAACTGTTTGTAAGGCCAGAGTGGAGTGCGTGGCAATCTGATACAAGCTGCTGTTTAATGCAGGCTAAGGACTTCCCACGGTGATTCATGTTTGAAATAGAGCACGGTTTTCAGCAAAGAGAAAAAATTCCCAACCCATCTGAAGGTGATTGAATACACTTCATGATAATGGAGGATTCGCCACAACACTTTGTAATTTGTTTCAGTGGATAATTACCCACATTCTTAAACGTCTTATTGCCTGTTCCTTATGTGTACACTTAGAGGCTGTGGTTAAGTCAGCTCTTAACTACTCTCTGATAAACTCGACAGATAGAGGGCTTTGTGCCTTGCAGGAAGAAGCAAGCTTTTGTGTCCTCTAGTCCCTCCCACCATTCTTGGATGCTCTTCAGGCTTTCCCATGCTCTCTCCGGTTTTGGGAGCGAGGGACAGAATTGTTCTCCAGCAGTGACAATTTTATGGGGTACAATGAGGGTCTGTAAAGGGGGTGAATGAGGGAGAGCTCTGCTGCTCCTCCAGGCTGGTGGGATAAGAGCCAGCTCCCCTTGGAGGTGGCATGACAACATCACTGCTGTGCTGGATCTGAGGTAACAAACCCTCCATGAAGCCTGGGATCAGCTTAACTCCAGTGGAGACAAGAAATTGGCACCTTTTTTATTCTGGCTAAAAACTGGCTAAATAGATTTTTGTTTTGTGACTGACGAACTCACAGGTTTCTCATTGATTTGTGTGATTTGCATCACTTTTTTTTGCTATCAAAAAATTGGAAGGCCATCGTAGGTGTCCACATCAGTGCCATTATTATACAATCAAATTTATTCTCTCCTAAAACTTGATTCCTAGTTAGCTTGACGAGCTAGCTTTCTGAAAGCCCATTTAAATGAGTATTAATTGCTTTAAGCATTTAATTCTTTTTTTAATAGTTGTTCTTTCATGACTGTGTCTGAGAGAAGCAGAGGTTGACAGGTCGATAATTCCTGTCTTCCTGTTTCTTTTCTAAGTATTGGTGTAACATCAGCTTTCATCTAGTTCTCCGGAAATTCCTATCTGCCAAGGCTTATAAAAAAAAATCATCATTAATGATCCAGATTGTTCCTTGTCCTTCTGTAAGTTAGTGCTCTGATGTAAAGTATCTCTTCATTATTATATCACTGTACCACCTGGCTAATGCACTACATATATATTTATCAAGCATGTCTCTTGCTGCTTATTATTTGCTATGGACAACTCTACTGCTTTCAACTAGAAATGGGGAGTTGCTATTGATGCAAGATCAAAATGCCAAATCAATGTTGTCTTTTCTCAAAGCAACTTTGAAAGTGAGTTTCCACATTAAATAGTGAGGTTACTAAATGCCCCTTCTTATTATTTTTAGAGCTCCAATTACTTCAGACGGTCCAAGCTCAAACACACTTTCAGCTACTACTGCCTCCTGAGAAGACATGTAGTTCTGACTACTCTGGATTACTCCAGGCATTCCAGATATTTATTTTAGATGAGTTGAAGGCTCGTGGTTTATGTCACCTCCAGGTAATTTCCTTATTCTCTGTTGTTGGTGGTTTTTTTTTTTTTGTTTGGTGGTTGGGGTTTTTTTGCATTAAAAAAAAATAAGGTGAGACACAAAGTAGAACTTTGCTTGTTTGAGAGAGGTGGAAGAGCAGAAAATGCCATGAAAACTGTCAAGATTGGCAGCACTCTTATATGGATGGCTGGGAAAATAAGATGATTAGTCTCCCTGACCCCACATCAGCCAGTCAGCTTAACTGTAGCCATAGGAGTCATATCACATCAGTCCAATATTTAGTGAAAATATCTTTTCATGGGAGAGAAAGCTTTGCCTAGTTTGTAATGAGTAAATGATCTGCTAAAATTATCCTTATCTACTTCCACTTCTATTTTTACAGGCTCTTTGAAAATGTTGCCTTTGAACCTAGGACAATGCGATTGAATAGGGAAAGGCTGGAACTAGAAGGTTCTTGGGTTAACTAACCATGGTTTAATTTGATTTTGAATTCAAGGTAAATGCATTTGGAAATACTGGCTCGGTTTCTGTCTGTGATGATTCCACTGTCTATGTCGAATGCCTGAGCGCGGACCGCCTGGGGGTGAACGTCACATGGAGGACTGAGCTGGAAAACATCCCGGCAGCTTCTCTCCCTGACTTACATGATATTGGTAAGGTTCTTTTTCCTCTGATATTCCTGTGAATTAAGCCTGCTTTGCTTTTAATTGTTTTGCTTCCCTGTGTCTGCTCTTAGGAGGCACTAACGAGGTAGTATAAAGGCTCACGGAAAGTCTTTATAATGCTGGAGTCGTGGTTTTGAGCTTTTTGTGTTGATACTTTTATCTTTTCAGGCTGTGACTGCACAGTGGAAAAGAGCTATAATTGAATGTTCCTTTGAGATAGGACTGCCTCTCCCAGCTTCTTTAACTAAGATTGAAAATTACTTTATCAGGCATGAGCTGAACTGTTGCAGGTGTTAATCTCCAGTGGGCAGGTCCTCAGTGGTGGAAGAGACTGTGTTCCTTTTTGGGTTGGACTCAGAGAAACACAATTCACACATTGCCAAAAATATAACTAATTTCTTCCAAGGTTTTTATTTTTTAATTTACTTTTTTCCTTTTCCTTTTGTTTTCCTATTTATTATATTACCTTTTGCACTAAAGAATGAACCTTACCTCAGAGTCCTTGAGCAATAATGCAGAGACCACTGACTGGCAGATCCTTGCTGCCATTTCCAAGTGAGTTAGGGATGGTGTAAGGAATTTCTTTCAAAGCAGTCAGTGTTTCTCTTTAAAAGAAAAGATGTAAAAGACATATCCTAAGTTCAAATGCCCTCTGTGCCAGCTTTTCTCCAGTTGCACTGCTTTGCAATGGTGTTCTCAGCACTAAATATAAATAACTCTGCCTGTACGTGTCCTTCCCTCTAACTATGGGACTTGGAGAGGTGTGCCCTCCAGCAGTTTTTGCCTGATCAGAACTGGGTTCAAAAGCCTTCAGGACGCAGACAGCAGCTGCAGTGGTTGTGTGGTTCTTGGCTTTACAGTCTATATACATTTATATAGCATATATATATACAGTTTATATCTACTCTGTTGCTCCAGATTATAAGGGAAACATGAATATTCAAGCAGTTTGCAGAAGGTGGATCAAAGTAAACGTGTTTGGTTTTATAGTAAACTTCACTTTTAAAGATGTTCTGCTTTGAGGACATTACATTTTTGACCCTCTCCACACTATAATTTTCCCTAATACTAAAACTGCTTCTCAGGGAATGGCTGTATGATTTCAGAAGAGGCAGTAGGAGTCTAGTCTGGGGAGATCAGACAACGGGGAACCTGCTCTCTGTATCCTCTTGGCACCATCAACTTCCATTACCTTCTAAGGCAGCTTTGGGTCATTCTGTTTGAGGTATTTTCTGGTGTTTTTACACAGAGTGAGCAAATTGGCTCTCTGATTTGAAAATCTACATTACTAAAATAGCTTTGTTCTTTTCCTAGCTTGTTTATGAGTAAATGAGAAGTCTTGCTCTTGAAGTAGCTGAGAAAAAAACTACTAATCAGAAGGGCAGCATGCATATGTTCCCAAAGAAGAGCCTTAACCCGAAATCACACATGAATGCTCCATTACTTTTTTCTTGCAGATATTTTCACGTATTAAATTCCGAGGCTGTGCAAAATCCCTTCCTGAAGGATCTTATGCCATTTGGCTTTGTAGCTTAGGCCTCAGCTCTAAAATAGCAAGGAACACCTGCAGCAACTTCTCTTTTTTATTGTTCAACATGTAAAAATACTAATAACTATAAAAATGAGCTTTTGGTGGATGAACATAGAGTAAACAGTTCCCATCAGTGAGATTGGAGGAAATAAATCCCTGCTCTACACAACTGATATTTTAAGCTGTGTTTTTGTGCTCTGTATTTTCCTTAAAGAAAAAAAAAAGAACAAATTTACTTTTTTCCCTTTCTCTTTTGTCATTGGCCAATATAAACTCTGGGTAATGGTATGATCCCTCTCACATTAAAATTAGTGTTTCATTCAACAGGGGCAAACTGTAAATCAGACTTCTTCCCACTGCACAACACAGGATGCAACTATTTGGAGGCTATTTCTTTATGTGAAAAGATGTGTTGTCCCCCTAGAAGTCCAGCTCCTTAAAGGTGTACCAGGCTCTGGAGAAATGCTTAGTAAGAACTTCCAGTAAATCTAACCGAGTATGAGATGAGTAGTGTGTTGAAATGCCAAAACTGTGCAGCAAAACAAGAGCAAAACCAGGGAAGCACTATTGTATCTGCCATGCTTCAGAGCATGCTGAACGTCCTGGGAAGACCATCTTGGACCAGCAGGGAAGTGTGGCCCCAAGCTGGGCAGCTGTGCTGGAAGGGCTGAACCAAGGCAGCTCGTGTCAGACATTACCAGCAGGTCTGTGGCTGGCATGTCTGGCAGGCGCTGAATTGTCCTCTGTTGAGAAGTTACAGGATGTACCTCTCTATTTGCAGCGCATGAACATGTATATTACAGTTAAACACTTGCTTATATACTCTGAAAGTAAAGGACGCTACATATGCACGGATACATAGTGTAGTCATAGGGAGGGCCGTGTTCAGAGACAGCGTTGGGAAATTTTCAACACAGGGGAACATTTTAGACTAAAAGAAATTCAACAGACCTAAGTGGATTCTTACTGGTTTGTTTTTTTCTTTTCTACATGTGAATTCCCTCCCGCTGTCATTTCAAGGTTATTTTTAATTCTGCTACAGCTAGTCGGTAGACAATTTGGACAGATATTTGCTTGAATAAGAGGCTAATCTGCTTATTCCTGCTTTCAATTATGAGACAATTTCTGGCAAAACATTTGCAAAGTGTTGTTGGTTATGTGGTGAACTTCAATTACTTCCTCGCAAGCTAAGTATCATTTTGGCCGGGGGTTGAACAAAACTAAGTGCTATTTTGTTGATTATAGTATGTGTCAGTGCAGCAGAAGGATAGGTTGCTCAAAGCTGGAGGAAACGGAGCATTGAGAATATGAGGACGCAGCTGTCAGCTTTAATGCGAGGTCCATTGACTTTGGTCTGTAAGTGTAAAAACCTTGTGCCCCTCCTCTGTAAAGGGGGAAACAATCAGCTATGGACCAGCACTGAGGAAGAGGAGGCACCTACATTTTCAGTGTTAAAGGTTGTCGTGGTTCAGCCTCAGCTGGCACCTGAACACCACGCAGCCGCTCGCTCACCCCCCCCCCCACCCCTGTGGGATGGGGAAGAGAATCGGACGAGCAAAAGAACTTGTGGGTTGAGATAAGCACAGTTTAATAACTACAATAGAATAATGATGATAAATGATTATGATAATAATGACAGTAAGGTTAATATAATAAAAGGGAAAAGGGAGGAAAGGGAAAACAGGGAACAAAAACGCAGAAACACGAACGATACAACCGCTCACCACCCGCCGACCGACGCTGCCCGTCCCCGAGCCGCGATTGCTCCCCCCCTCCCCCGGCCAGCCCCTCCCAGGTAGCATACTGGGCATGACGTTACATGATATGGAATATCCCTTTGGTCAGTTTGAATCCACTCTCTTAGCTGTGCCCCCTCCCCTCCCGGCTTCTTGTGCACCCAGCAGAGCATGGGAAGCTAGACATGTCCTTGACTAGTATCAGCGCTGCCCAGCAACAGCCTAAACATCTGTGTGTTATCTCAACAGGTTTTTTTCCATGCTAATTTCAAAGCACAGCACTATACCAGCTAGAGTGAAGAAAATTAACTCTATTGCAGCTGAAACCATGACAGTATCCACCCCTTATTCCATATCATTGACATCATGCTCAGGTCCCATACTATTCAGTACAACTTCAATAATCCTTATCCATCTTCTTACCCTTTAACAATATATATATACAGATTTTCATTTATCATTCCACTAGTTTATGGAACACCCCTGTAGAATGCCTGTAAAATGTCCATTGAGTTCATTTAGTCCATGACTTTGGATTTCATCTCTTGTAAGGGTCCTTCGGTGCGGCGGTGTGCGTGGGGTCAGGTTGTTGCATGTCAGTCCTTGTTCCATCACCGCTGCACTGGTAGTTCGTGTTCTCTCACTGCTGCACTTTGCTCGGTTCCATTGAAAGTTCATTTGCTATTATCATTAATTGGGAGATTCCCACCATGATAACAGTCCACTGATGCAACCATAGTAGTGATGACATACAACATCATATTACAATTAACAGCATATTATTCAGTTCATTGGCTGTTTTCACCCAGAATTAAATCCCCCTGGGGTACACACCGAACTCCTCCATCCTCCCGCATCACCCACCAAGTGCACCCAGGTCCTCGAGCAAACGCAATCCCACGAGTGGGTTTGCCTCTGCTGGAAGCAGGAATAACCCAGACTGTCTTGCCCAGCATATTTTTTATGTGCACTACAGGGACTCTATCCCCTTCCACAGTACGTAAGGATTCTGATTGGGCCGGGCCAGCTCGCCTGGCAGATCCCCTTGTGTTGACTAACCAGGTGGCTTTTGCTAAATGTGTATCCCAGTGTTTAAATGTTCCACCCCCCATTGCTCTCAGTGTCATCTTTAATAGTCCATTGTATCTTTCGATTTTCCCAGAGGCTGGTGCGTGATAGGGGATGTGATACACCCACTCAATGCCGTGCTCTTTGGCCCAGGTGTCTATAAGGTTGTTTCGGAAATGAGTCCCATTATCTGACTCAATTCTCTCTGGGGTGCCATGTCGCCACAGGACTTGTTTTTCGAGACCCAGGATAGTGTTCCGGGCAGTGGCGTGGGGGACAGGATATGTTTCCAGCCAGCCAGTGGTTGCTTCTACCATGGTGAGAACATGGCGCTTGCCTTGGCGGGTCTGTGGGAGTGTGATATAGTCAATTTGCCAGGCCTCCCCATATTTATATTTCAGCCATCGTCCCCCATACCACAGAGGCTTTACCCGCTTCGCTTGCTTGATTGCAGCACATGTTTCACATTCGTGGATAACCTGCGCAATAACGTCCATGGTCAAGTCCACCCCTCGATCACGAGCCCACCTGTATGTTGCATCTCTCCCTTGATGGCCTGAGGTGTCATGGGCCCACCGAGCTAGAAATAGTTCACCCTTATGCTGCCAGTCCAGATCCACCTCAGCCACTTCAATCTTGGCAGCCTGATCCACCTGCTGGTTGTTTCGATGTTCTTCAGTGGCCCGACTCTTGGGGACGTGAGCATCCACATGCCGTACCTTTACAACCAGGTTCTCTACCCGGGCAGCAATATCTTGCCACAGTGCGGCAGCCCAGATGGGTTTGCCTCTGCGCTGCCAGTTGCTTTGCTTCCACTGCTGTAGCCAGCCCCACAGGGCATTTGCCACCATCCAGGAATCAGTATAGAGATAGAGCACTGGCCACTTTTCCCGTTCAGCGATGTCTAAGGCCAGCTGGATGGCCTTTACTTCTGCAAACTGGCTCGATTCACCTTCTCCTTCAGCAGTTTCTGCTACTTGTCGTGTAGGACTCCATACAGCAGCCTTCCATCTCCGGTGCTTTCCCACAAGGCGACAGGACCCATCAGTAAACAGGGCATATTGCTTCTCATCTTCTGGCAGTGTGTTATACAGTGGGGCTTCTTCAGCACGTGCCACCTCCTCCTCTGGTGATATTCCAAAATCTTTGCCTTCTGGCCAGTCCATAATCACTTCCAAGATTCCTGGGCGACTGGGGTTTCCTACTCGAGCCCGCTGGGTGATCAGTGCAACCCATTTACTCCACGTAGCATCAGTTGCATGGTGTGTAGAGGGGACATTTCCTTTGAACATCCAGCCCAGCACTGGCAGTCGGGGTGCCAGGAGCAACTGTGCTTCAGTACCAACCACTTCTGAAGCAGCTCGAACCCCTTCATATGCTGCCAATATCTCTTTTTCAGTTGGAGTATAGCGGGCTTCGGACCCTCTGTATCCCCGACTCCAAAACCCTAGGGGTCGACCTCGGGTCTCCCCTGGTGCTTTCTGCCAGAGGCTCCAGGTAGGGCCATTCTCCCCGGCTGCGGTGTAGAGCACATTTTTAATATCTTGTCCTGCCCGGACTGGCCCAAGAGCTACTGCATGAACTATTTCCCGTTTAATCTGTTCAAAGGCTTGTTGTTGTTCAGGGCCCCATTTGAAATCATTCTTTTTCCGGGTCACTTGATGGAGGGGGCTTACGATCAGGCTGTAGTGTGGAATATGCATTCTCCAAAAACCCACAACGCCCAAGAAAGCTTGTGTTTCCTTTTTGCTGGTTGGTGGAGACATGGCTGTTATTTTGTTGATCACATCCATGGGGATCTGACGACGACCATCTTGCCATTTGATTCCTAAGAACTGGATTTCTCGTGCAGGTCCCTTAACTTTACTTTGTTTTATGGCGAAACCAGCTTTCAGGAGGATTTGAACTATTTCCTTCCCTTTCTCAAAAACTTCTTCTGCTGTATTGCCCCACACGATGATGTCATCAATGTATTGTAGGTGTTCGGGAGCTCCACCTTGTTCCAAAGCATTATGGATCAGTCCATGGCAAATGGTAGGGCTGTGTTTCCACCCCTGGGGCAGTCGATTCCAGGTGTACTGGACCCCCCTCCAAGTAAAAGCAAACTGTGGCCTGCACTCTGCTGCCAGAGGGATTGAGAAGAATGCATTAGCGATATCGATTGTGGCATACCACTTGGCTGCCTTGGACTCCAGTTCATATTGAAGTTCTAGCATGTCTGGCACAGCAGCACTCAACGGTGGAGTGACTTCATTCAGGCCACGATAGTCTACCGTTAGCCTCCACTCTCCATTAGACTTCCGGACTGGCCATATGGGACTGTTAAAGGGTGAGTGGGTTTTACTGATGACTCCCTGGCTCTCCAGTCGACGAATGAGCCCGTGGATAGGGATCAGAGAGTCTCTGTTGGTGCGATATTGCCGTCGGTGCACTGTTGTGGTGGCGATCGGCACCTGTTGTTCTTTGACCTTCAGCAACCCCACCACAGAAGGGTCCTTCGAGAGGCCAGGCAAAGTAGACAGCTGTTTAATTTCCGCCGTCTCCAAGGCAGCTACACCAAAAGCCCACTTGTAACCTTTTGGGTCCTTGAAATACCCTCTCCTGAGATAGTCTATGCCAAGGATGCACGGAGCCTCGGGGCCAGTCACAATGGGGTGCTTCTGCCACTCATTGCCAGTTAGGCTCACTTCGGCCTCCAATACAGTTAGCTCTTGGGATCCCCCTGTCACTCCAGCAATGCTGATGGGTTCCGCCCCTATATAGTTTGATGGCATTAAGGTACACTGTGCACCGGTGTCCACTAAAGCTCTATATTCCTGTGGGTCAGATGTGCCAGGCCATCGGATCCACACAGTCCAGTAAACCCGGTTATCCCTTTCCTCCACCTGGCTGGAGGCAGGGCCCCCCTAGTCCTGATCATAGTATTCATCACTCACTTCCGGTAGATATGAATCACGGGTGTCTCTGTTAAGATCAGTCAGGCCATCAGCACTTCTGCTCCTCTGCCTAGAGAATTGCTTACGGGAAACTGGGGCAGCAGCTCTCCTGGAGAAACTTCCCTGAGTAATTGTTCTCCCTTGCAGCTCACGTACCCGTGCCTCTAAGGCTGAGGTAGGTTTTCCATCCCACTTCTTCATGTCCTCTCCGTGATCACGCAGGTAAAACCATAGGGTGCCCCGTCGTGTGTATCCCTTCTCTTGAGCCAAGGGACGATTACTCCTAATGGCTGAGATACTGGTCCGTACTGGTGGGGAGTAGGACATATCTTCTTTGAGTTGCTGGAACTCTCGGGACAGTTTCTCAACAGCAGAGACGAGCGAGGAAGAGAGATTCGCTTCATATTCCCGGAGTCTATCAATCAACTCAGCCACCGTTGGTGTCTCGTCATCTTTCCAGGACATCACTGCCAATGAGTTTGCATACGAGGATGGTGCGCTCCGTACAAACTTCCGCCACATGGGTCGTGTGCACTCGGCTTCATCTGGATCTTTGGAGGACCGTTGATCGTCCAGGTCACCATAAACCACCTCAAGCACGGCTAATTCCCTTAGATGCTGAACGCCTTTCTCCATGGTCGTCCATTTTCCTAGGCGAAATACAATATCTTCTTTGAAGGGATACCTCTCTCTCACCGCGGCCAGGAGCCGCCTCCAGAGGCTGAGGGCTTGTGTTCCTTTTCCAATTGCTTTATCAATGCCCCCTTCCCTAGAGAGGGATCCCAGTTGTTTGGCTTCCTTCCCCTCTAATTCCAAACTACTGGCCCCATTATCCCAGCATCGGAGCAGCCAGGTGATAACGTGCTCACCTGAATGACGCCCGAAATCTTTCCGTATATCCCGCAACTCACTCAAGGATAGAGATCGGGTAGTTTCCGTTTCTTGTACACATGGTTCCTCCTCCTCCTCCTCTTCTCGTGATGGCCCTGGTTCATCGTAATCTCTTTCTAAACGAGTTGACTTTCTCTTCCATGATTTCTTCTTGCGTATAGGGGCGACTGATACTGGCACAGGTTGGTCCTCTGGTTCAGCTGCAACGCTTGGCACTGGGGTTTGAGTAGCTGCAGTGCCTGTCGTGGGGGTTTGAGTGGCCGCCGTGCTCATCACCGGGGTTGGAGCAGCTGCAGTATCTGTTGCAATGGGTTGGGTGGCCGCCGTGCTCATCACCGGGGTTGGAGCAGCTGCAGTATCTGTCGCAACGGGTTGGGTGGCCGCCGTGCTCGTCACCGGGGTTGGAGTAACTGCATTCTCTGTTGCGGCGGGTTGGGTGGCCGCCGTGCTCATCACCGGGGTTGGAGTAGCTGCAGTCTCTGTCGCGGCAGGTTGGGTGGCCACAGTGCTCATCACCGGGGTTGGAGTAACTGCAGTCTCTGTCACGGCGGTTTGGGTGGCCGCAGTGCTTGTCGCTGGGGTTGGAGTAGCTGCAGTGTCTGTCGTGAGGGTTTGGGTGGCCGCAGTACTTGTCACGGGGGTCGGAGTAGTTCCTTTCTCTTTCCCTTGGGGGTACTGAATAGTGTTAAATAGGGCTCGATAGGCATAAGCCAGACCCCAGCACATGGCAGTGATCTGTATGTCTCTGGAATTGCCAGGGTGACAACATATTTCCTCCAAATGTTCTACTAATTTTTCAGGATTCTGCACTTGTTCAGGGGTGAAGTCCCACACCATGGGGGGTGCCCACCGTCTTAGGCATTTGCCCATACTTTCCCACATACCCTGCCACGCATAGCTATCAAGCCTTGGGACAGATCTCTGGATTATATTCTTAACTTGCTTACTAACCTTAGACAGATCTGATACCACTTGCCAAAGCAATATCAACAGATGTATCTTAACTACACAAGGATGTTCAAGATACTGAAAAGTTGTTGTAAGGAGGGAGGAGACATTACATAAGATATTAGCTACGGTGCCATTCTGTATTTCCTCCATAAAAAACTCCTCAGAGGAGGAGGTATAATTGCTAATTGCCTCCATGAGGTGGTAGCTGTAGTACAGTAACGGCTTCCATGCAAAACCTAAATAACTGATAACAGTCAAGGCCAGTGTTTTAATAACAAGTCTCCTAGGCAAAATATCTCTAATCACTGCAGAGCACAGCCAGCTGACAGAACCAACAGCAAGTTTTAACATGTACTTTACAATCAGCATGGTAAAGACTGGACAAGCTAATACTGCGAGCAGATTAATCAATGCTGTGACCAGCAACTGTTATTATCTCAAACCCTTCTCGCCCCACGTTGGGCGCCAAAAATAGACTGTCGTGGTTCAGCCTCAGCTGGCACCTGAACACCACGCAGCCGCTCGCTCACCCCCCCCCCCACCCCTGTGGGATGGGGAAGAGAATCGGACGAGCAAAAGAACTTGTGGGTTGAGATAAGCACAGTTTAATAACTACAATAGAATAATGATGATAAATGATTATGATAATAATGACAGTAAGGTTAATATAATAAAAGGGAAAAGGGAGGAAAGGGAAAACAGGGAACAAAAACGCAGAAACACGAACGATACAACCGCTCACCACCCGCCGACCGACGCTGCCCGTCCCCGAGCCGCGATTGCTCCCCCCCTCCCCCGGCCAGCCCCTCCCAGGTAGCATACTGGGCATGACGTTACATGATATGGAATATCCCTTTGGTCAGTTTGAATCCACTCTCTTAGCTGTGCCCCCTCCCCTCCCGGCTTCTTGTGCACCCAGCAGAGCATGGGAAGCTAGACATGTCCTTGACTAGTATCAGCGCTGCCCAGCAACAGCCTAAACATCTGTGTGTTATCTCAACAGGTTTTTTTCCATGCTAATTTCAAAGCACAGCACTATACCAGCTAGAGTGAAGAAAATTAACTCTATTGCAGCTGAAACCATGACAAAGGTCTAAGATGATCTTTCAGAGGAAGCACCGTATGTCTGCGATCCATTCAGCACGGGCAGGAGGGCAGCGCTGCGTCGCTGGAGCCTCGTACCTGGCTGTGAAATTCTCTCCTCACACAACTGAGAAGCCACCCTTGGGCTGCAGCGCAAAGTTAGGAAGCTCGCCATGTGAAAGGGCAGCAGTACCCTCAGCTATGGGACACACCAGCCACAAAATAATGGTCTTTGTACAGCGTGTGAGCTGTAACATTCCTCACGCTCTCTTTATGTTTATAGCATCCTCCCTGTGAAAATTCAACACCCGAGGTCATTGTTGTACCCACAAAACTCGAAGTATATGGTGTGTAGAACTTCCCATTTGCTGCGTTACTGGGCTGCCCATCACCCATACAACAGCAGACCCTTGTCCTGCAAATCTGAACCAGTGAACCACACCAGCGTTCTGTTCAATGCCGTAAAGCTTGCAGGGATAGACAGAATGTGAGAGCAAACAAAATCCGTTGGGAACACTGATCTTGTAGTAGCAAAACCAGGGAATTTGCTCTTGATCTAGCGCTGAAAATTGTCCTTGCCCAAGTCCTGGAAAAGGAAACTGTCTGGGCAGCTAAGAGTCTAGTGAGTAGGAAAGGTGCTCGCTGTTTCCCAGCTTTTAACACCAGCTTCAGCAGTTGCAAAGAGCGTGTCTGTTGCTTAGGTGGATATGTTGAAAATCAGTAGTGTGGTGGAAGGTGGTTATTGTATTGTTACTGGTGCTGGAAAAGAATGGAATAAAACTGAAAAAAACAGGAATAAATTAAAACTGAATGCCAGATAATCCTGTTTTTCATTTGCTGAATTTTTGTAACTCAGAAATCAAATTTTGTTCTCTGATGGTTTAGTTTTCAAATATGCCATTTTTTGTTGGGAGTATTTTGCTGTTTCTGTAGCACTCTCTACATATACTGAGATTAGGACCTTAATCTGATAAACGCTGTACAGATTCAGTCTAGCCTGCTGTTTGTAACATGTTTGTATTTCCGTATCTGCCTGCTTTTAACTTAAGGTTCATCAGTTTCTGTGTAGTTATCCGTTCCCGTATTGGGAGTCTCTTTCATGCTCTTTTGTGGTATCTTTTCCCCCTTTAGAAAATGCAATTGTTGGAGAAAATCTGATTGGAGCATTTATAAAAGAGATTAAGGATGGTGGTTTTCTGCTGCATTTGGACTCCAAGCAATTCCTCGGAGATTCTTTCATTGATTTTCCCCGGGATGAAGAGTTTGATCTGTCTCCGACTGTGCAGCTAGGATGCAGGACTGGGTTTCGAAGAACTTCACCTCCTGGGAAAGCAGTCCCAAATTCACGAGGATGTGGTATGTCTCAGTGTAGCTTTCCCTTCTTTAAAGCTATTCAGCGTCAGGATAGAGCTAAAGTTAGAAAATCATCAGTGAACTTGTGTTCATGGTTAACATGCGAAAGGCATAAAGCACCAACATGACTGACAAATCTGAGGAGAGATGGGAATGAGTGCTTTGCTACTGTCCAGTTCTTGCATTGAACCAATGATTTGGATCCAGGCACCATGGCACTGACATAGTATAGAGGTTTTGCAAACATTTTTTGGGAGTTTTTAGATTTGTCTAGTATTAGAAGGTCTTTCTGTAATGTATGTGATCCTTAATAAAAAGGCTTCACAATGATAATGGAGCTGGAGCTTCAGATGGTGATACATTACCCAGAATAGAAACCTAGACACAGAAATGGCAAAAGTCCTGAGATTGTGAATTCCTGGGCCAAGTCCAGCCAGTTCACATGGAAGATTTCTTGGTGTTGGCCAACACCCAGACCAAATTGCACTTCTGCCCTCTTTTCATCTTCTTTCCCTCTGTTTAGTCTGCTTCCCTGGAAAAGGCTGCCTTTCTGCCAATATCCTGCTTAGGGCTGCCAAACCTACCTTCCTGACGGATCCCCGTGGCTGTGCCTAGCACTCCTGTGGACCAGGTCATGTTGCCGACGAGCCTTTGCCTTAACAGCCCTGCTCTTGTTTCTGCCAACATCAGCCCTCCTACAGTGCGACCCAAATCGTTCTCGCTGGCCCAGTTACCCTCAGTGAGCCTGTGCCTTACTTATGTCAGTTTGGGATGTATTCACTATGTCTAGCCTTTTTTTTGGAACAGAGGATGGATGGACTACTTCTAGGTATAAGATCAACAGTAGCAGGTATTGGATAAGTTTTCCAAAATGAGGAATATTTTCAGATGGGAAAACTTCAATACAATGCAGCTTAAGTTAGAGACCCTAAGAGCAAATCAAAATACATGAAAACGACTTAGCTCCCTGCTTGGTATCGTGGTTCTCTCTAAGTTAGGAGAGTTTCCTAATGCCTGGGCAAGAGCCTTAAAGTAACCCAGTGACGAATGAGCTCTGCACTGCTACACTTTCCAGCTTGGACCTTTAAGGGTAAATTGGCTGCACTTTCAGTTCATCTCCATAGTCTGAAACGCTTCAGATTTTGGTTATTTAAATACACCATGCAGAAAAATAGACTCCTACTGAGAATCTGGAGTCTGTAACAACTTGCAGTTACTTAACAAGGTGTACTGTTGTACTGATTCCGGGATCACTTAGAGCAGAAGAACTTACAGCAGATGATTGGATCTTTCTGCCAAATATTTCCTGCCAGGGATAAAGGTCTCTGGAAGGAGTGAATTAATTTGCTTTGTAAGTTAGTTCATGCATATTTGAACCAGCTGACTGTAGAAAAAGGCACTCAGTAAAGCAGACTTGTCGTAGGGGTGGGGAACGGAGGCAGTTTCTGCTCCAGCTTTTGGCAGAGAATTTGTTTTCTAAGATGCCATGGTAGACACGCTGCTGGACACTGGTTTATGTAGTAGGAATGCATATTTTATTCTAAACAGAAGATTTAGGAACTCATTTTCTGGTTCTCCTAAGATAGATATATATTTAGTTTTATTTTGCATTATGGATATATTCTGGTCATTTATCCTTCTGGGTCTGTTTCTCTACTAATAATGGGGACTAGTAATTAGAAGTTACCACCTGTGACTACAGAAATCAAAGTTGTGTAAAGATGACAGGGATTCTTTCTTTATTATCTTCCCTTTCCTGTTCCACCTTGTTTTTGAAATATAGATTGTCTTTTCAGATCCTGATCTTATTGTTTTGTATGGTTTTATTTCACTGTAAGTGACACTTCCCCTTGCATCAGGAAGCACGGACAGCTCTAGGTAGCAACAGCTTTCTGTTGTTTTTTTTAAAATAAACCTGCATTTTTCATTTAGGAACTTGCAGTTTTCATGAACCTACCTCTTCATTTTTCATGTATTTTTCTTACAGTCACCTGTTTCTTTAGGTTTGCATCTATTGTAGCTTCGTTTCATGGTTTTTTTGGCTGTAAAAGGGGTGATATTTATCACGTGTTCTTTTTTTTTTCTTCTGTGACATGTTTTCTGTGTCTCAGTCTTACACTGAGTTACTTTACCCCACAGGTATTTATGAATGTAATTCCTTAAGGGTCTGAGGGAACAGTTTGATTTTAGCTAAATTTCAAAGGGACAAAAGACACTCTCTTTGCTAAGGTGTGAGTCCAAAAGGAAAAAGTCAGGAACTGACTGGGAGGCAGCTTTATGAACTCAACCCCACTCCCCCCGTTTTCAGGAGAAAGCCTTAAGCCTGTTTGTGAGTTATCTTTGCTTTATTATATGTTTTTATGCTTCTCCTTTTTATTATTTACAGTGCTTGGCAATTCTATCAGAGTTGCTTTGAGCAGAGCGTAACCCAAATCAAATAAATTGCTAGATTTGTAGCTGAGCTGGCAGCTCAAGACTTCATTTGGAATAATCTGGATCAAGAATCTGATATCCCAAAAATTTCCACTATCCCTGGAGGGGGGAAAGAGCAGTACAAGCATTGGGTAATGATGAGCTGTGACAGCCTTTAAGCATGCTTAGTGTAGTGAGAGCTCGTCTTAAGTAAAAGGAGGCTACTGTGAGGAGTGGTACCCCCGCACGGAGTTACTTTGTGTTTCCCCAGTGAGTTGTTCTTTAGCCTGGCAATTCCTACCCAGCATGTTGTTTCCCCGGTACACAGAAGCCCGGGTCTTGGTTAGAAGTGAGGCCAGGTTACAAATCTGATGTGCAAGAGCAAGGGATTCAATTTGGGTGTTTAAATTTAAATTTTTAAAAATTATTTTATTTCATTTATTTTTTTCTATTCTAAGGATACAAGTTTTGGGCCCGCGCTAATTCTTAGCTCTGAGATGTTGGCTCAAGGCTTTTCTCTAGTTTCCTACATTTTTAAAACTTATCAGTGTTAAAGCTTGAAAAAAGCACAATATGATGGCTTGTCTGACTTCTAGAATCAAACTGAATGTCTATGTGGTTGCATCAAGTGTAACCTAGAGCTAAAATTATATGTGTCTTCAAGAGTTACAGAGTCTAGAAAACATGTCTCTGCACCAATATTTTTTGCTGTTCTTTGTGCCTTTTTGCTAATCTAATGGGTGAGGCAAAAGAAAATTGTACTTGCTTAAAATGTGGTTGGAGACACAGATGTTACTTTCACATCATGACTATAACTACAAAAAACAGAGGATACTTTGAAAAGCTTAATTTGTTTCTTCTTAAATTTTAATGGCTTAAGTAGTCTCTGTCATCCTTTGCATTTTGTCTTCAGTTTAGGCATGGATTAATCATTTCATTTTAATTTCTACTGTTGTTCATTTGCAAAGAGTATGATCCTTTCTGCATGTGTTGGAAACTGTCTTTAAAATGTATCAGACACTCTTGTGTATTAAATAATATGCATGAGAAAAGAGAGTTCTGTCTGATCCAGGATTTCTTGGTTCTGTAATTGATTTTAGGTATGTGTGATACCCAGAGCAACTACCTTGATATGTACTTGGGAGGAAAATTTCAGTCTCACTGTTGTCTCGTTCTAGATTTTCCCATTAGGCCACTTAGAGCAGATGATGGAAGATATGATTTTTTTTATACTAACAGTATTTTTAGTCTATTCTAATTTAGGTGCTCCTGTAAATTAAATTAATTTACATTCCTGTGTGTTGGCCAGAACAGCAATTGATCATGTGGGTTGTAGTGGGGATGGCCAATTTTCCATTACTCTTTCTCGCTCATACAAGCTTAAACCACTATCAAGATGTAGGGCAAAAACAGAAACGAAGTTCTGCACATTGTCAAAGTCCCAAAATATACCTTTGATAGTGTTTTGATGGAAATTTACATGTGGAAAGCAGCTGTGAAATAACAAGTGAAGGTATTGTCCTACAAATGTGCCTGTGACTCTTCTGCTTTAATGTTCATTCGAATGATCTGGAGGGGAAGACTGTATTTCATGACCTCCCAGAAGACAAAGAGTTTTCTTTGTAATATGCAACAGGTCAGCCAGAAATATTACTCCTTGTTCATTCTGAAAATTATATATATATACAGACTAAGGATATCTTTTTGTTTTGCGTCTGGGCTGTCATGTGCACAACGGGTGACTTAATCCAGCCATTACTGTTTAGTTTGGAAGTGCTTACCAAAATTTCATTACCAGGAATTCTGAATGAAAGCATTATCATATGGTGCTTTTCTGGATGATGTTTTTGGAGTTTCTACTCCTAGGAGTCTTCCTCTTTCTGTCTGTAGTGTTTGTAGAAGTTACTCTGTTGCTTGTGTTCCTTTGTTTTCTTTCACAACCCATCCACAAAATGCATTATCTTATTACAAATGGATTTGGCAAATGGGAATCAGGCCTGGACTTTGCATTTCCAAAGAGCTTGATGTGCAGTAATTCAAGAACATTTTTTAGGGTGATACAAAAAAAGAAAAAGACCACGGTCTGTATTCCAGTCATTTATGACATCAGTGAACATTTGAGGAGCGTTTACCAGTATTACCACTTAGAAATATCTATATTGAGAGCTTAAAGCCTATGGCAAGTCTACCAGTGTGAGATAGATAGTCACATATGCTGTGTATCACACATACACATACATACATATATATGCCTACACATGTATGGCCGAATGCCTGAACTGGTTGAATTCCATAAGAGTAATAAGGTGCTTGTTCTCTTTGCAGTTGTTTGTCCTCCGGGCAGTCATTTCCAGAACAAGGAATGTATTCCCTGCCCTTTTGGCTACTACCAGCATCAGACAGGACGTTCCTCTTGTATCAAGTGTCCTGTGGGCAAAACTACCAACTCCTATGGGGCATTCAGCGCTAATCACTGTAAGTTGAACTACTTTCTTCTCTTACCCTTTCTATTCTGGTTTCAAATATCTAATGGATTTTTTTTTTTCATCTGTAAGTTAAAGAAAAAAAAAAGAAGATCCTCCCTCTGGGTTTTTTTGATGGCTATGATATCTTCTGCATACATTCAAAGATGTTTTTCAAAGACAGAAAAAGCTGACCAGTGTTTTGGATGAAAATGTCCAAGAAATGAGTGGTTAGTCTCATCCAGGATGTTGTGGTCCCTTGAGACATGTTCATTGGCCTCAGGAATGATATCTGGGTATTCAGTATCAGTGAGCACCATCTTATGTAGTTCATTTATTGTCACTTTCATGAACACTAAAGTAGCCTTGTCTTTGTGCAGCTCTTTCCCCTACAAATACAAATACTTCTCACAAAGCAATTATTGATATGTTCACTAAGGTTGGTGTATTCAGTTTAAATGACTTATTTTTGCATGCAGCTCCATAAAGAAAATCACTTAAGTCCAAATTCAGTTTTGTCTGCAGCATTAGCTCATGGATAAAAATAAAAGTGGGTAGTAAGAACGGGTTTCTTGGGAGTATCAGTGGGTATACCGATTGCTTTGTGCTCTTTCAACCTATTTATTCTCTTAGGTGGGATAAAAACCGCCAGGTTTATTGTAATGCACTCTGGCATCAGTTAGCTTTTGCCTAAAGTTGTCATTATTCATTTCCATATATGTTACCAATGTAGGTATTGGACTCCTGCGCTTAAAAGTTTGCTCCTTAGGTTTTCTTTACTGCACTTGCAGTTTTCTTTACTGCAAGTGCCTGCAACTAAACCCACTCCCTGCCTCATTTCCACCTTGCCTGTGTAGCACAGTCTCTGAGTGCCAGCCCTTTCCAAAGGGCTACATTGTACGCATTTATCTTCCTTCCTTCCCTTCTTTCCCTTCCTTCCCTTCTATCTGTCTCTGCTGTCTCCATAGAAAGTCTGAAGGGTTTCCTGAATTAACTGCCACATAAAAAAAGGAAAGTATTGACTCACAAACACAGCACAGGAAAACTGGAGGGCTGAAGCCTTCTCCTCTATGCTGCTTACCTTGTTTTCTTCCCAGAGGTTGTGTCTCTATGGCAAGGATGGCTGAGAGGCATGAGAAACATTTCCTAAACTACCTTAGCTCCTGGCCTGGTGCACTGAATTGAAATAGTGCTGATGTTGCCACATTTTGATATGGCAGACTAAACTCTGGTGGCTTCTTCGTACATAGATAAGCATCATTTGTTTCAGCAGCATCTCAGAAGGAGGGGGGCATCTAGTTGGTTAACCTGTGAGGCTTAGTCCACTTGGGATTCTCTGCTGCTGCCTTTGATGTTGGTCAAATTTCCAGATTTCTCTCTCCATGGAGCCCAGATGCCTGGATTCTAAAGATTTCTAAATCATTAAAAATGTTAAGTAGTTGGGGAAAATGCTGCTAAATAAAATCAAAACTCTTCGTTCTTTAAGAAGAGAATGTGAAGACCTTTTCTTTCCCACTGAAAGGGAGAATTTTAAAAAAAGCAGGGGGGCAACAAATAACAAATTGATGTAATGGCTTTTGTGCTGTGGGTCATAACATTTCATGGATCCATTGCAATAGACTCTGAACAAACCTGTAAGAAACCACAGCTCCTCTGTAATTCTTTGCTTTACAGTACTTAGCATAAATGAGATCTGATCCATGGCAGAGAATCCTAAAAATGTTTGGAATATGAATTGCAGTAACAACAAAGCAGTGAGGCTACCATGTTTCAGGGCATGAGACACAACACAAATTATAGATTAATTTTCAGTGAAGTCTTTGTTGTACTTAGAGCACTTTTGTCCTACAGCATTGAAACATCGTCCTACTGCATTGACAGGACCAGAAGCAATGGGCACAAGCCAAAACACAGGAGGTTCCCTCTGAACATCAGGAAACACTTTTTTACTGTGAGGGTGACCAAGCACTGGCACAAGTTGCCCAGGGTGGTTGTGAAGTCTCCAGCCTTGGAGGCGTTCAAAAGCCATTTGGACATGGTTCTGGGCAACTGGATTTAGGTGGCCCTGCTTGAGCAAGGAGGCTGGACCTCCAAAGGTCCCAGAATCATTCTGTGAAACCCACTGACAGGATTATCAAAGTACGTTTTTTTTTCTTTTCTTGTTTACTTGTAACAGGTATCACATACTGTCAAAGCAATGAGCAGGGTCTGCAGTGTGATGAAACCGGCCAGTATAGACCTTCCCAGCAAGACCCTGACACTAAGGAATCCTTCTGCGTCAATAGCTTTGGAGCAGCGCTGGCCTGGACTGAAACAGATGATCTCCTTACAGACTACCAGTGCCGAGGTAGGTGTCAGAAAAATATTTTGGAAATGTTTCGACCCCACATAAGTGAAACCTCCTCATGAAGAGACTCATCACTCCACAGCTTACGGGATTCACTTTCCCATAGTTATGGCCTCTGCCTTAAGCCACATTCCTCCTTAATTTTGTATTTTTTGACTACATTGGAGAAGTCATTTCCTGTAAGGGAAGAGAGAGAAGCAGGTTTCTTGCAGTGTCAGCTGACTGACAGCTTTTGATGTATGCTGATCTCCTGCTCTCTGCTTGGAAACCCAAAAGAATGAGATGGCTAATGGAAAAGCAGCAGAATGATGTATTTCTTTGTAAAATTATCACTCATGAGTGTGTTCATGTGAAACAGACTGTGTTTGGCAATGACCTCACCGCTGCAGCGTAACGTCACCCGCTGGGCTCCTGCTGTACGGTATCTGACTTGGTGGACACAGCCTTGCAAGCTGGGGCAACTTACTCTTGCTTGAACACAGTTGTGAAATGCCAGTTTTCCAGGATGAATAATTTGAAAAAAAGGTCATTCATCAAACAGTCCCCGGACAGCCTTCAGTAAGGGCTAATTACGCTTCTCGGCCCCAAAGCTTTTGCCTTGCCCAGAAATAGTTTTCCAGAAGTTTTTATTACTCATCATATGATTGGTATCAAATTTAATGGAATTTTCAGTTTAGAAGCTGATGTCATGGTGTGCTCTGAATTAGACGATGTCTTGTGACAAGTGCGATCGGTGGAAGGAGTGTGAAATGAAAGCCCTCGGGTGTGAAGAGGTTGCAAAACTGTCTTCAGCTAAAACAGCTATGTTTTTCTCCGAGCGTACTCAGAGGCTGATCACAGTTATGAACATGAGCTGTTAGCCTCTGTTGCTCTTGGTCACAGAGTAATTGGCGTGTCTCTCTGGGCAGAGGACTCTCAGCAGCTTAATTCTCCTGTTACTTACTTACCTTGAGCCCTCCTGCATGAGTATTTCTGACTCTGTCCAGGATGAAGCAGTCGTAGATATCTGTGCATATTGCTGTGAGTCATGCCAGAAGATCTCAATACAAATATAGTTATAAGCGTTGACAATTTAAGGTTTAAGAAAACAACAAGGAACACCCGAGAAGTCTGGCTTGGTTTTCTAAAATAATTTACAGGCTGATTTAATTTCTTTTTTTTCTTTTATACATCATGTTGCATTTCCAGAAAGCATTATATAAAGTGAAACTGATTATATCTATTTTTATTTTTCCCCCTGCCCCTTTACTTCCCTTAATTGAATTCAGCATGCAACAAGACAGCAGGGTCTGAAGACTGATCTTGCTTTGACAGGAGGCTGGCAATTGGGCAAGGTCAATAAATAAATCAACAGTTCTTTGGTTTTTGAGGCTGCAGTGGGAGGAATAATTTCCTTTTATGAATGCACAGTAATAAGCTGTAACAACCCATGCTCAGACTTATTCTTCTATCTTTTGTTATATTTTAAGCCACACTTAACAGTTATTGCAATAACAGGGATGGGATCTAGAGCTTTACTCTAGTAACGTGAGATAAAGAACTTCTGCTATGCACTAAGCCTGTGAAGTGGCTGAGTAGTACATTACTGTTGAGAAGAGGGCAATGTGAAAGAACAAGTTCTTGAAAACGTGAGCTGGTAGAATATTTTTCATTGTACAGTTTTTGACAAAGTAGCTTTATGAATGCAATTTTTTTTACCTTTCTTTAAACTAAAAATGAAAATTCAGACATTAAAAAAGGCAGCTTTTCTGTTAGTTTTGCAGTGTTTTCAGTTTAATGTTTTGTTACATTTTCTGTGTCTTCTCTGCTTTTCTCCCATATTATTGCAGAGAAAATGGAGGGGTGGAATGAAGCCAGAATTAGGAAAAAAGAAATTAGAAGTAAAGAAAAACACTTCAAAATGTCATTTTTTTTAAATTCTGAATTTTGCGTTTGGAATGAGGGCAGCAAACAACTGCGTACGACATAAAAACACTGTTTCTTTTCAGTTTTATGAAAATATGTTAGTTCTGGTTTTAACCAGGCATCATTGCAAGTTGCAGATGTAGAAGGAATTCAGTTTGGTGAAGAATTAAGTTAATGCTTATTTTTTTGGTGTCCTGTATTTCTAGGAAGGAAAAAACTTTCACTTCTGTTTACACCATCATTCAGCCTTCTCCCCAGCCTAGCTGGAGTGCAAGGACTGTTTTTGTGTTAAGTGTTTGGCTAGCCCTCGTGTTTTTTCTGAGCAGAAATGACAGTTTTATCAAAAGCACCTGCTGACTCAGCCCTGACAACAGCGGACATTTGCTTCTGATTTAGTCCTGGCTGTTTTGCTGTAAGAGTACAAATGATTGTTTTAAGAACTTATCCCTGACTTTTATTTTGTGGTTTATGCAGACGTTTCAGGGAGAGAGGCCTGGGACCCTCCTGTTGGACTTCTGCACTCATGTGCGCAGGGGAGAGCAAGGCTGAGCCTCCAGCTTTTCCACGTGCAGACGTCTCTCATGGACTGAGATCAGACCAGGGCTCCTGCCTCTTTGCACTTTTAGGTCTAGGCCAGGCATTGGCTACGATAAGCCAGAGTTTCATCACAGGGGTGATGCCAAGTCACCATGTTCTCCTTTTCTCCTAATACGTGGTGTTCACAGAAAGATATTAGTATATCAACTGGTGGACACACTGTACCAAAAAAACCTTTGTAATACAGGTAGTAGCAACCTAAGCAGGGTAGTGGTGGTGCCACTGTGTGCCCCTTCAGCAGACTATAACCTTCAGGGCACAGCCAGGAACTTAAATTGGATTCCTCACCCTATTTAGTGACCTTTGGGTTTTGCATCTCTAGACCCCACGAGCTTTTCCCAGTGTGTGAACTGTGCTGCTTCCCACGCTTCCTTTCACTCAGTGCAGTGGGTCCAATTCAGAGAGAGTAGACAAAAGGGTCTGGTAAGTAAAGTGACAGTCTGGAGTTAAAGGTTGAATGAAGGAGTCGAAAAGGATCATGCAGGACATAGAATCAGAGAACCGTTTGGGTTGGAAGGGACCTTTAGAGGTCATCTAGTCCAACCCCCCTGCAGTGAGCAGGGACAGCTTCAACTAGATCAGGTTGCTCAGAGCCCCGTCCAACCTGGCCTTGAATGTTTCCAGGGATGGGGCATCCACCACCTCTCTGGGCAACCTGTGCCAGTGCCTCACCACCCTCATAATGAAAAACTTTTTCCTTATATCCAGTCTAAATCTACCTCCTTTAGTTTCAAGCCATTACTCCTTGTCCTGTCACAACAGGCCTTGCTATAAAGATTGTCCCTGTCCTTCCTATAGTTCCCCTTTAAGTACTGGAAGGCCGCAATAAGGTCTCCCTGCAGCCTTCTCTTCTCCAGGCTGAACAACCCCAACTCTCTCAGCCTGTCCTCATAGAAGTGGTGCTCCAGCTCCTTGGAATATTTTTGTTGCCCTCCTCTGGACCCGTTCCAACATACCTTGGATAGATCTCTCAGTCTGAAGTCAGTGGAGTTCAGTGGTGGTGTGCTCCTATACACAAGTCATAGGTCTCCTAGATTTCTTTTTTAGCCAAGTTCTGTTGGAGCTGGCTCTTGCTTCAGTGGCTGTTTTGCAGTAAGTTGGTTCCCCACTTAACTCAATAGTTGGTTCTGCGCCATGAACAAGTAATGGGAGATGGCCAGCCTGCTGCTGGAAGAGAAGTCTCACTTGAATATAAACTTTCAGCCCATTCCTGGCTAACTCTTTTTAAAAGATCTTGTGACACTCTTTTTTTTTTCCAGAATAGAAATTATATCCTCAGTCCAGCTGTCTCCTGTGTTATCTGTGGAGTTATGGTACATCATTTAATGAGCAAAACTTTTTCCCTACAGAATTAATGAATTTTTATTTCTACCTAAAGTCTCTTTGTCTCTCTGCAACATGGGAACTGATAATAGTACCTGTTTTGTTTGGGTTTTTTTTTTAGTGCTCAGAAAATTCGAGAGACTTCCTGCCTCCAGACTGATTTATGGGTCAGAAGAAGCTCAGATCCTTCAGGCTCAGTCATTTGGGGGAGACCTGCAAAGTCCAGCTTTTCAGTGCATTTCAGGTGAGGAAAACAATCAGAAAATCTGTACAGATGACACTAATTATAATGGAAAATAATAATCTTTTCATAAGATGAGCTTATAGTTAAGTTCCTAGGTGAACTATGTGTTTTGCAGTTCATTACCAGCTCACTGCAAGATATTTACAACTTTTGATGACCTTGGCTCAGGGAAGAGATAGGTCTTTCTTTCAGAAAGAAGTCTTCTGACTACCACGGCAGAGAAGTCATCTGACTTCAGAAGCAGTTGGTATAGCTTGCAATATGGATGAGAGCTGAGATTCTGACCAGGAAACATTATTCCGACTTTTCAGATGTGCAGACAAAAGAAGGATTAGGTGTTCAGGATGTGTGAAACCCAAGCTTTAACCTCTTCCCAAATTATCGTATTGACACATAAAAGAGGAATAATCATCCTCGCTTATGTCAGAAGGATATTATCAGGAGTGCAAAGGTCTTCCTCTGCCAAGCCTTAGAGTAAATATACTATATTACATCTGGCTACATCATGTTTCCTGGTTTATATTGATTCAAAGACACCTAAAACTAAGGGGAATCACTGCATTGCTTTCAGGGTGCTTTGAATCAATGCCTTGCCTTGTGTCTCTAAGCATTCTTCGACTTGTGAAGAGAGGCAGAGAGGTTACATTCAAAACAAAAACACCCTGGCAGCAAAAACACAGGTGGCCTGTTTGTAGGGTAGACGTCACTGAAGTGTGGCAAAGTCAGTGACTTTGTGTCACATACCCTGGTCTAGGTGGAACAGTCATCTCACGCTGAGAGATGAATCCATGAAGCCTTATATGTGTTACTAGAATGATTTTCCTGCACCAGACCATCCCCTAGCTGTACGATGTAAGGTTTCTTGCACCTTCCTCTGAAACTGGAGACCTTCAAAAGCACTGAGCTGAGAGGGCCGTGGGAATGAACTTAGAGAGGAACAGATGACCCTTTGACAAGTGGTCTGATTCAGTGTGCGCAGCCTGTAATTTCGTTGTAAGTTACATCCACTGCCAAATAGCAGCACTACTACAAAATATTACTGTTGAGGTGCTCTCTGAAGAGTAAGGTTAACCCTTCTCTAACAAAGTCGGGAAGTTTACACTTCTGATGATGGTTTGCTCTAAACTAGTTGATTTTATACTAAAGACAATTGGAAACATTGAACCACTTTGCCAGCACATCACATCTGCTTGATACAGTAACTCATTGGCAAACAGCTTGTGAGAAATATCGGAGTGATAGGAAGGAGGGAAACAACAAATTCTTCAGTCATGCCAGCCACCTCTACAGCCGTCACCTGGCGAGTGTGAGTGAGCAAGCAGCCATCCCCCTCCAGATTTAGGAGTGGCTTACGATACTTCTGCCCTTGCACACTCCCTGCTAACTTGTTCCCACAGCCCTGCTCCTAGAACAGGAGGTGAAATTTTGCCTCAGGGAAAATCATCCATCAGACATTAAATATTAGGGTACATGGTTAGACCTAACTCAGCTGTTTGTATCACCAGGTGATGAATATGCAAACAACTTTTTGCATTAATTTAATTTAAAAACCTAACCCGCTACTAAAATAGTTGAATAGCGAAGTTCATCTGGCCAACGAAATTCACGTGTTTGCAGTCCGATAGAGGTATGAAAAACTAGGTAAATGGCAGTAAACAGTGGAATTTGTAGCAGAAATTTTGTACATTAAATGCCAGGAAACCTAAGGTTTCTTTTCTGTTTTTCAGACTGTGAGAGGGAAGAAGCATGTGGGTTTGCCACTGTAACTGCTGCTGGTGCTGAAGTTCTGTGTGAATTATACAGCGCTGCTGAAGTCAACTTCAACTGCACCACCTCTGGATTGGTAAAAATGATCATATTTAAAAATATGTGTATATCGTAATACTGTAGGTTCAATATAAGTAGAAGGCATCACAGGCTGTCACCTGACCCCTTGGATATTACTCTTCACTATAGAATTGTTTACGTTGGAAAGGACCTTTAAGATCATCAAGTCCAACCTTTAACCTAGCACTGCCAAGTCCACCACTAACGCATGTCCCCGAGTGCCACATCTACATGTCTTTTAAATACCTCCAGGGATGGTGACTCAGCCACTTCCCTGGGCAGCCTGTTCTGGTGATTGACAATCCTTTCAGTGAAGAAATTTTTTCCTAATAACCAGTCTAAGCCTTCACTGGCACAACTTGAGGCCATTTCCTCTCGTCCTATCACTTATTGCTTGGAAGAAGAGACCGACACCCACCTTGCTACAACCTCCTCTCAGGTAGAATCACAGAATCATGATTATGGAAGTAATAAATTCCTGCGGGTTGGTAAAGAAGCTACACCCAAATGTTCCCAAAACTGACTTCTGAATGCCTCAGTGTTTTGTTGAAACATCACACAGTCTGGAAATCAGGTTAACTTGAAAAGGGGGATTCATCTGGATAGTCCAAACTACATGTATGCCAGTCGGTAATCAGGTCACCTGAAACAGTCATCATTTCTCAGTCCCTTCCTCTGGTCCAGGGTTTGAATCACACACTCTTTAGCACTGCAACAGCTTCCAATTCATTACTTTTGAACACAACAAAGTGGCACTGAAGAATAGAGATCTTGGTTTGATAGAATGAGAAATGTCCACACTGGGCCACACGGAGATGTGGTCATTATCAACCATGTGCGCTAATTCCTCCTCCTGAGTTTCTGAATAAGGAAAATGGGTTTCAGGAGAGGAAAACAATTAGGTTGTATTTATTGTGCATGCCTGTTTTCTGTCTCAGGTGCAAGGTGTTTTGGGGAACCCCGCTGCCATTAGTATCGGTCGTCTCAGCTGCCTGCTTCATGTCAGGAATCCAGAGGGAGATGCAGTGGTGGTCTATTTGAAGAGAGGTACCAGACACAAATCACTCATATAATGTTAGACTGCTGTGCCCAAATTTGTAGTTCTGTATAGGATCGTAACTAAATGAGGGGGACCGTCTTTGTTCAAGAAGGCATAATACGTTTCAGAGCTTAACATTTAGTGATATCCCAGAAATGACAGCAAATCTTCCCTTCACATCTTGTTCCCTAGAAACTAGGATTACAGCTTTTTTTAAGCCATTTTGATGGCAGATAGTCCCACAAAAGCTCAAATTTTATCCAATATATTATTCTCTATTCTGTTCTGTGCTGTTGTGCTATGATTTCTCTTTATTAAACAGTTTGTTATTTGATTATGTAAGGCATTACTAATGACCAGCTTGCACATAATTTAACAGTTTATGTTAATTTTGATGGTAAATTGCCCTACTAATATACCAGCTGAGAAATACCCTGCTCTCCAGTGAATCCCAAAGTGATTCAACTGATCTAATGAATGTGCAAGACACTTTTTTTGGCCTAAGTGTGACTGAGACCACTGCATGTCCCATCCAGTGTGTGTTCAACTTTAAGCCTCATGCCAAATTTGAAACAAGGCAACCTAATGCAGAATGCTGCAGGGTTTGAGTCAAAACTCTCTGCTGTCACTGATATCTTTCTGCTTCTATCCAAACCTCTGTCACCATTTAATAATAATATAAAAATAGAGAGCTAAGTCTCACCTGAAAAAAGACAAGTCCACTGAGGTTGTTGCAGCCAACGTAACCTTGTTGATGCCAGATCTGCTCTAGATCTCTGTTGATATTGCTAATTAGATCCAGGATTATATGAAACATGTCCTCTGTCGTATGTGTCTAGTCAGCAGAAGCCTTAATTGCAGATGTAAAATTATGCTGGCCAAGTTACACATTTTACTTTTTAATGAGATAAGCGTGTTTCATTTATACCTGGGAGTTATTAATGTAGTGCTTGAAAGCGGAATATTACTGACCTTACTGTGTACATTGATTTAGGAGCCCTACCCTGGCGGTACATTCTGACCAACTACTCAGGTATAATTGCACCAAACCATTTGATGATCTTACTTTGTATCTGAAATGCCAAGTCCAGAAAAGGACTTTTAAGACTGAGTTTTCATTGTAAAACTTTCAACCAGCTCCAGTCTACAGGCAATCGGAAAGCATCACGTCTCCTCCTGAGCTCTTTTGAATATTTCTTTCCTGTTCTGTTTACCCAGGACAAGACTTTAACTCACCTGGACTCAAGACCTTTGAAAGGACCAGTTTTCAGAATGTGCTTTCTGGCGTGTATCGCTCTGCGGTGCTCTCAGCAGCTAGCACGTCTCTGACTGACGCTCAGCTCTTCTGTCGGCAAACTTGCAGCAGGGACTCTTGCTGTGATGGCTTCATCTTGAGTCAGATTCCACTTGATGGAGGTAGTGTCTAAGTGAAAAATAAAAAAATTCTGCAGTAGAAAACCAACGCTAACTGGGCAGAACTAATTTTTGGACACAGAACACCTGCCTCTGCATCCTACCAGGGTGTCAGCAACCTGCCTGTACATCATGACATTTTTTGGTGTAGGGTTAATTTGAGTAATGCCCATGACTTGGCCTGGAACAGTACAGATCAAGACCTGAGGTCACAAACTGCTCTTGGAGAGAAATGGGCATTTTGAAAGGATCATTCTTTTGACGTGCTTTAGACACCTGCATTCGATGGGATAAATCAATCCGAAACAACCTCTCTTCTTAGGTAACATGGCTTGGTTGCTAGAAGTTGATGCCTGTCAGCTGATGGGGAAATTAAGATGGTGCCTCCAGAGTGCTTGTAGTACAAAAGTAAATCAATTCCCTTGCTGGAGCAGAAAAAGACGATGCTACACAGGGCATTATGTTATGTTGCAGCATGCAGGAATGCCATAATCTCCTAAATCTGGGTGTCTAGCTAGGAGAGCAAGTGGGACTGGGATGAACAGAGCCTGGCAGATGCAGGACTTAGGCAGACCTTAGATTTCTGCCAGCTAATTTAAGCCCTTAATATTAGTGCCTGCTTCTTGTAATTTCTTCTTAAGCTCACATGGGATCAACTGTCCCATTGGAGGTGCATTTCCTATAGGAAATGTGAAGTTCTGATTGAAATGTCTCAAGCTTTTAAAGACGGGCTCTTACAAATCCAGGCACGTGCTACCGGCTTCTATGTGCCAAGCACTTCTCTAGTTTTGAGTGGAAACTGATCCTGGATTTGAGAAAACTTTCTCTGTGGAAGTTGTCAAGCAAGTGTTTCCAGGAAATTATTTTCTGTTAGGTATCTCATATTTTTTGCATCAAAATATTCCAGGTGATCTTGTAAAGTCAATTTCTACCTCTATTTACCATCAAATTTTTGGTTCCCCATGCCTGTGAGGATAGAAGGGGGTGTGGAGAAGGTTAACGTTGTAGAGGTCTCTGCTTAGTTGAAATGTCCTATGTGGATCAATAATACAGATAAATGCATTACTTGGACTAACATTTTGTTAAAATAAAAATAAAAAACCCCCCATCATATTCAATATCTCATATACCCAATCCATAAGGGAAAAAAAAAATCAGAGGCAGCATTGTAAGAGCATAGAAATGCCTGAGCTGTGACAGCAAGTACAAAGCAGGAGCTGAGTATTTTCTAGACGTTATGACGATGCTAGGGGAGACTCAGGCCTGGGCTGACTGAAATCAGGCACCAATCCAGGAAACCATCCCAGTAAAAACCTAAGTGTTCTCTTGGTTCAGAGCCTGCGGCTGTAAGACCGCCAAAGGATTGAGTATGTCTCCGTAGTGCTATAAAGTGCTGAGAACACTGTTGAGTATTATCAGATAATAGTAATATTTTATTAGGTGGTAATAGTGTATGTGCTTGAAATCTCTGAAAAGCAGGCTACAAATGTTTGGTTTAGCTTTGACTAGCTAACCTTAGTACTTCAATTTGAAAGTATGGCTCTGATTTTCTTCTTTCCTTTTTTTTCCTTGGGTAGCATCAGTAAAGGGTATCTACCTCACTGAGGTTCAATGGCATTTAGAGGAAGTATTGGGATGGTTGCGTGAAAAGCTCTGTGTTGGTGCAAACAATTATTAAAGCTATTGGAGTGATGCAACTCTCTCTTCTTCTGAACCTAGGTATCATTTTGTGTAGTTTGATGAGCTACCCAGATGTGCTGATCTGCAATGCAAATGGCTGGAGTCCAACACCGTCGTCTGTCATAGGCGGGATATGTAAAGGTGTGAGCTATGACGAGAAAGGGAAGATGTTTTCCTTCACCCTGGGAGGACAAGTGTTCAGTGGAAGTATGTCAGTGAATTTTCTCAATTTCTATTACTTTAATTCTTCTATAGACTCTGCCTTTTTCCCCAGTCTGCTCTGGTACTTCAGTGCTTTTTTCCCAAGTAAATCCATGTCTGTACGATCACAAGAGAGTAGGAACTCCATAATCGGATGCATTGTTAGATAAATGGACCTCTCACGCTCTACTGTGTGAACAGTAGTGAAAGTCAAAAATGTGTTGAGTTTAGTACGTTACCGTGTAATAATTCAATATTTAATTTAGGCAGATTCAAGCCAAAAATCTGACAGAAAAGTAAACTGTGAAGCAAATGCAAAAAGATGCCCAGAGTTGCACAGAAAAAGCAAGGACGGAAAATAGAACAAAGCTTTGGCACCCTGGGCCCAGACTAGCACCTGGGTCCTTCTTCCTTAGGGTCTCGTGTTGTAAACAAGGTGATGCATAGTCTAGTGTGGTGTTTTTAATGCAATTTCTGATCATTTCATACTACCTGTTTAATTTGAGCAGCTATTCTAACAAACATTTTTCTTTATTAGCTTCTAAGTTGGCAGAAGAGGCAGAAAGAAATTTTACTACCTTTCAGCAAGTTTATCTGTGGAGAGGTGAGTTCTCCAACAGAAGCTGTTGTAAAAGCTTATGATGAACTGTAGGCGGTGGCAGATGTGTGTTCTATAATGGCAGTGGCATTCGCACTTAATTTTATACTGTCCAAATTGAGACACTACTCGAAAGTCTTTTCTGGCAGGGGTGGATGCAATCTGGAGTAATTCTGCTACGGTCAGTTTAATGACATTTTGGTAAATTCTTGTGTCTGAGAATATGCTTTACATCTTTCAATACCTGTGAAAAATCTTATCATGGAGACACTTGCCTTTGTCCCATCAGTGTCCAGGTACCATAATAATTTGGCACCTTATATGTATCTAGGTGGGTTACTTTTATTAGCTTGATAACTATATATGTGTTGTTTTTGCAATTTTATTTTCCCAATGCTACAACTTACATAGCAGGACCTGCACAAATCATTGGTGTTACTGCTTTATAAATGCACACAGCCTCCAGGGCACTGACGCTGAAGGCAGAGTGACTGCGGATATGGCGTTTGCTTTTGTCCTCCAAACAGCGCATTTTGCTTTAGGTTTTTCCCAGAGCTATATGTAGATGGTTTTACTAATTTCTGATTCATCATTTGGTGGAACTACCTAAGGAGTCTTCCTAAATGGTGCATTTCAAACTATTTTCTAAATTTAGTGAACTAAGGATGATCTTCTCTTGTGGAAGAAAAAGAAAGGAATTACTATGCTCTCTAACTTCTGTTGCATTCCAGGCTCCGATATGGTCACCCGGACTAAAACCTCAGAGTGTGATGCTACTGCTTTGGAAACAGAGAGTGATCTAACCTTATCAGGTATTATAGTAAGGGTGGGTAGAAGAGGTAGCAGAAGATAACAGAGGGACATGCAGAATTTAACCAGAAAATATCATATATTGCCATATATATGTTGTAATGATGTAGGTATTGTGAAGTCCAGAGGATTTCTCTTAGGCAGGGTGTATGACACAGGTTTTGAGAAAGGTGCTAAAAATGTGAGCCTCCTGTTTTTACTCTCCCAGGCCAAGCTGGAAAGGAAAGTATTAAAATGTTCTGTGAAACCTTGTTCTTTCAGACTTACTGAATTGTAAAGACTCTGGAAATAATATGTGGCTGAGAAAAAATTTTGCATAAGCCAGGAATGAAATCCTTAGCCTGGGTGCCTGGGCATATTTACTGTTACTGACAATATTACTGTAAATATGATGCTTAGAGGAACTCAGGATGAAACCTAAGTCACAAGTGTTACTTCCATGCATAATGAAAGTGAAGGACTTGTGAAGTCCTCTGCTTTTCATTGTACTAAATCATTTATATATCCAAAATAATTTGTATTAATTTACTAGATTTCCTTTGGGCTTTCAGCCCCAAAATCGTATGAGAAAGAGAGCAGTGGAGCCTGTGGAGAGCACTTGGGTTCATCTGTAATAAGCGATAAGCTTTGCTGAGGAGGCATTTTGAATACCTGAGCATGTGATTTAATACATGTAAAATCCTAACACAAAGGGAATTGCTGATTTTGTTTATCTAGTTTGAATGGAAGGTAAACTAAAATCCCGATTTAGCTAG
>NC_087514.1:6628843-6798843 GCF_963921805.1 Phalacrocorax carbo | reverse complement strand
CCTTTGGGTGTACTGTTGGCCAGGATACAGAGTCATTCCTTCTATTACTGACTTTCTGCCTATCTCATACTTTAGCTAAGCACGCTAACCACTACACATAAATGAAGGTATTTTGGCATCCAACATTTGGGGAATCTGGTTGGATTTTTATTTTTTGGCAAGTGTCTATTTCAGGAATGTCAATAGCCTTTGAAAATTTCTAATTGAATTGATTTCAGCATTTCCAAAATATTGTCATTTCTATTTATCCAGAATTATTCAGTGAATTTAAACTAAATTCAGGAATCTGTCAAACGGCAGGTTTTTTACTATGTACTAAATTGACCTAAGCCGTTGATTTTCCCTTCACTCTTTTCACTTCTGTGCATATGAATTAGCTATTAGTGTTTTTTGGTTACACATTTAAAAATAAGTTAGAAATCAAACTAAATGTCTCTAAGTGCTAAAAATGTTTAAAAAAAAAATTAAGTGATTTAAGGCAAACTGGTTAAGAGTGAAAATTATGTAATAATATCCCAAAAAGAGATTAAGTTTTTATAGGTTAAATCCCTAGATAAATAAATTTCTTCATTCTATCACTAGTAATAAATAAATTTATCTCATATTTAGGACACTGGTTATTGTCAA
The DNA here is from genome assembly GCF_963921805.1 of Phalacrocorax carbo. Taxonomy (NCBI): domain Eukaryota; kingdom Metazoa; phylum Chordata; class Aves; order Suliformes; family Phalacrocoracidae; genus Phalacrocorax; species Phalacrocorax carbo. The sequence goes on along the minus strand of NC_087514.1, from coordinate 6,798,216 downwards.
CTTGTGGCAGAATAAACTGGACCCACTGGACTTCAGCCTCCCCTCCTGCACTAATTTCTGTCAATGGTTCTTGATGGGACATGCACACTGCTTGGGAACTGCAACCAGACACATGGATCCATTAGGTGCCTGAAGTATAACACTTGGCAAACACTGCCTGTACAGTATAGGCTGAATAGCAGCAAGTTTAAATTTTCAATTATATATACATTTTTTTAGAAGAGAAAAGTCTACCAAAAGCAGATTCTATCTGCAGTCATTTTACCTGATTTGTTTTAGTCAAAAATCAGACACTGTTCTATTGGTTTATCTGTGACAAGCCTTCAGGAATAGTATAAGAGATTTTTAATCTCCTCTGATAAAGGCAGATGCTGGGCCACACCCTCATTAGTGCAAAGCTAACACAGCGCCACACAGGGCAGGTCCCAGAGTCAGGTGATAGATTAACCTGACAAATCTATCTCAACCAGCTTTATAACAATAACCCAACTAACTTTTATAATGCAACTCTCCTGTGCTGCTCTGGGGGAAGAGGATTCAGGAGTGAGGGAGTCAAGTTGGTCCTGAGAAGTTGTCTTTGTTTCCCACTAACTAAATCTACTTTAACTGGCAATAAATTAAACTACTTTTCCCCAAGTCAAGTCTGTTTTGCCTGTGACAGTAATTGGTAAGTGATCTCCTTTATCGTAAACTTTTCCATCCTGTCCACATGAGGAGGGGGAGCGTGAGAGCAGCTGGGTGGGCGTTTCGCCCTTAGCCAAAGCTAACCCACCACAGCTCCTAGAGTTACTTTCCTTAGCTGTCTCTGTTGGCATATATACCTAGTCTGGGAGTGCCATCCCCATACAAAGACACACAAGAAGTTTCATACTATTTGGTAGTGCTAAAACCATTCTTGAGCACTGTTGAACAAAGGTAAAACATGGAGAGGACAAGGGGGAATGGACACAAGTTTCTCTTGGGGAGATTCCGATTGGACATCAGAGGGAAATTTTTCACAGTGAGGACAGTCACCATTGGAATAATCTCCCCAGGGAAGTGGTTGACTTGGCCACGTTGGACACCTTTAAGAGTTGCCTGGACAGGGTGCTGGGCCGTCTTGTCTAGACTGTGCTCTTCCCAGAAAGGTTGGACTAGATGATCCCTGAGGTCCCTTCCAACCTGGGATTCTGTGATTCTGTGAAAACATTAGCATGACCAAAGAATTTCTCTCCCTTTAGCAGAGATAATACCTACCCTGTTGAGGTGAAGACACAAGTAGGATAGCTTTGAGAAGGCACACAGATTTGTTGGTAGGATAAACCATGTCTCTCAGATGTGACATCAAATTGTGTAAAAATAAAGAATATGAACTTTGAAAGGCTGCTGTTTACTGCATGCAACACCAACAAACTAATGTCAACAGAGAGAGAGCCTGAATGGCAGTTGTAAAGCTGCCTTTAGGCTGTAGAAATTGCATTAGTCAGAGAGCAATCCAGGGGGGATCCCTGGAAGTGAGGCCACAGGCCCTAAAATATGCTATAAAATGTGTCATAGATCTGAAAAGGACATTCTGAATTGCATGAAAGCTGTCGACTACAGAACTAGGGTTATGGGGAAGAGCAACTGTCAGTCTCAGAGTGGACGACATAAAATTGCCTGAAGCTGTACAAAGCAATGTGATGAGTAATGAACCATGGCTGCACACAGGTAAACACAGCACAGATGCCAGGAGTGTTGTTTAGTGAGGGTAACTCACTTTAACAGCAGGTCTATTTTTCATCAAACATTGCACAGATCCCTCATGAGCAGTACTCACTGCCTAATCTGTTCCTGGGACTCCAGAGTGCCAGCACGGCCACAGTGAAGCATGATGTTTTTACCACCAAGTTTTGATGTGAAAATCAAAGATATATCACAGAGACAATCTGAGGAATTCTATGTCCGTAAGGGGACCTGTCTGTGCGAAGCTGACTGCTGAGACAGCCGACTCTCCAATGGTAAGAAGAGAAGGTGAGGTGATTCAGAAAATTACAATTCTGAAAAGCACAGCAAACTGGGAAGGACAGGTGGGTCTCACTACAGATTGCCAACTTACTGAACTCTTGAAATTAAAATGGTTGAGGAAAACAAGAGTAAAAGGCATAAGGGTGTCTCCTTGGAGCTTTTCACACACACATTTTGTCTCAGCTTGTTGGAAGAAGCATCAGCTGAAAGTGTACCACTTGAACTTTGGTTTCCTGTCCCAGACTCTTGAGGTTTTGGAAAAATTAGAGAAACTGAATATGATTCTGTATGAGAAAAAAATCTTATTAGTTCTGTTTTGATTTTCAGACCAGAGTACAGTACAGTTCTGCCTTATATTTTCTTTAATTTCTAATTTTTTACTCCTTCATTTTCAGAATAAACACAGTCACAGTAGCTTAGCTCTGGCAAGAGCTGTTGCAATGGACATTTTATATGTACAGTTCCCAATTTAGTCCATATCTGGGAAAAAGAAAACCTCCAAGAGACCACTAGGTCAACCCAGCAGTTTAGCTGAATTGTTAGTAAGGACACAGTCTGACACCACAGGCCTTGATCAGTGCCTGGGGTGGCAGAGTAGCTTGCTTTGCTCCTGAGCTGTGTAGAGGGAGGAAAGTATTGTCTTTATTAAAGGGTCCCTTTCCACCCAAATTATGCAAGCATTGATCTAGTGCCACACATTCATATCCTGCTTGACTGAAGATAGTTGAAAGAGCTAGCACCAGTTAACCTGTTCTTAAATAAAGGAAGAAAAATGTAAAATATTATATTTATAATCTTTTATTTTATAGATAAAATATTTTTATTTATTTATATTTATATAATTTTATTTCATATGTAAATTTATAATTCTATCTATATTTAATAAATAAATATCTTATTTTTATTTATTTATAAATGTAAAGAGAGATTAGCTAATCACCTCATATGAGTTAGTTTGCTGGAATCAACCTCAAGTATATGTAAACCTAAGAGTTGTGTAATTATTTGCATAGCCCACCTTAAGGTATCTGCATGACAGGTTATAGGTGATTCACAACTAAGAGGAAAAATGATCCAGCTATTAAATTATGCTTTTGCAGGAGCTACATCCTTAACAAGACCCACTTTAGAAGGAAGGAGATATTAGATTAACTCAAAATGTCCTGACTTCTTGAACTGGTTTAGTCACTTCCTGGCTACTTCTGAGTTATGGAGAAGGTATAATGGGGCAGACAACGGTGTGCCTAATGAAGCGCAGTGCTGTATGATATCTGTGAAGGTCAGCCTAGGTCTATGAAAGGTCCTCTGACTTTCATTTCTAGGAAAATATAGCTCATATACTCACTGTTTAGTCCCCTAATACTTTCTGTTCACTGCCTATAAGACCACACACAAGGTCTGACAAAATTTCTACATTGTTCACTCTCAGAAGTCCGTTCATGAACAATCCTGTAGCCTTGGAGCAGGCATATTCAGGCTAAGACAAATGGCTAGCAACATCCACTACTTCAGGACGTAGAAGCACAGAATCATAGATTATTTTGGGTTGGAAGGGACCTTTAGAGGTCATCTAGTCCTACCCCCCTGCAGTGAGCAGGGACGTCTTCAGCTCGATCAGGTTGCTCAGAGCCCCGTCCAGTCTGACCTTGAATGTTTCTAGGGATGTGGCACCGACAACCTCTCTGGGAAACCTGGGTCAGTGATTCACCACCCTCAGTGTAAAAAATTTCTTCCTTATACCTAGTCTGAATCTATCCTCTTTCAGTTTTCTCCTGGTTTCAGCTGGGATAGAGTTAAATTTATTCGTAGTAGCTAGTATGAGGCTGTGTTTTAGATTTGTGCTGGAACCAGCGGTGATAATGCAGAGATGTTTTAGTCCTTGTTAAGTACCGCTTACACTGGTCAAGCACTTTTTCAGCTCCTTGTGCTCTGCCGGGTGCACAAGAAGCTGGGAGGGGACACAGCCAGAACAGCTGATCAGTGGGATATTCCATACCATATGACGTCACGCTCAGTATATAAAGCTGGGGGAAGAAGGAAGAAGGGGGGGACATTTGGAGTGATGGCATTTGTCTTCCCAAGTAACCGTTACGCGTGATGGAGTCCTGCTTTCCTGGAGATGGCTGAGCACCTGCCTGCCCATGGGAAGGAGTGAATGAATTCCTTGTTTTGCTTTGCTTCCATGCACAGCTTTTGCTTTACCTATTACACTGTCTTTATCTCAACCCATGAGTTTCCTCACTTTTACTATTCCGATTCTCTCCCCCATCCCACCAGAGGGGAGTGAGCGAGCAGCTGCGTTTACTTGGCTGCTGACCGGGGCTAAACCATGACAGCTTCCCAAGCCCCTGTCTTGCTGTCCATACACTCCAGAGGCATGGGAAGAGAGGATGCCACTGAAGACTGAGGCAAAAAAGTTGTTGAGTAGCTCAGCCTTGTCCTTGTCAGTTGTTACCAATTTGCCAGTGTTGCTCATCACAGGGGGGTACACTTTCTTTGACCTTCCTTTTCTAGCTGACATACCTGTAGAAGTTTTTCTAATAATTACTTGCACTCCTTGCCAAGTTCAGCTCCAGCCATGCCTTGGCCGTCCAGACCCCATCCCCACACAACTGGGCAGCGTCCCTAAGCTCCTCACAGGATACCTGTCCCTGCTTCCACTGCCTGTGCTGTTCCCTTTTGCTTTTTAGTTTGACCATCAAGTTTCAACTCAGCCATGTTGGTCTCTTCCCTTCCTTGCCTGATTTCTTATACCTGGTTATCGAGAGCTCTTGCACTGTATGGAAACAGTCCTTAAATGTCCGCCAGCTCTCTCCTGCTCCCTTGTCCCTGAGGGCAGTTTCCCAGGGGGTCCTAATGACTGACTCCTTGAACAGCTCAAATTTCTTTCCTAAATTTCAGGGTCCTGACTTTACTCTTTGCCTGACCCATATCCCTCAGGACTGAAAACTCCAACAGTGTACGATTACTGCAGCCCAGGCTGCCTCCAACCTTGATATAACCAATTAGCTTCACTTGCACTGGTGACCAGCAGGTCCAGTGTTTCATTCCCTCTGGCAGCACTGTCTATTACCTGGCTTAAGAATTTATCCGCAATGAATTCCAGGAGTCTCCTGGACTGCCTACAACTCACCGTGCTACCTTTCCAGCAAGTGTCAGGGTGGTTGAGTTCTTGAGAGCACAATGACTGCTGTACCTGGAGGAAGAAGGCTTCTTCAACAGGCTCCCCTTGATCAGGCGGCCTGTAGTAGACACCAACCACAAGGTTCCCTTTGTTGCCTTGGTCTCTAATTCTTACCCATAAGCTTTCAACCTGCTTGTGGCTATTCTTCAGAGACAGCTCTATGTGAGGGTGCACCTATTGGCAACATCAGTAAGCTACGGAATTTTTCCTCTGACACACCTACTGTGAGATGACACATCCATCTTGTGATGAAATAATGTGCCTTACATCACTGGCATCCTGGTTATCCATACAAGGTTTCGAGTGTCACTTTTCACTGCAGTAAACAGGATTTCTAAGTAGAAAAAACAGAGGTGTATTATAGGATTCCAAAGGCATAAAGTAGATGCACAGTGCTGAGTCTTCAGAGAGCTTCATGCTGCTTGAAAGACCAATTAGTTTAATTAAAAGGTATGCATGCATTTTTAATTACCTTATTCCTTTATAACCTTTATATCTGCATAATGGCCACCTGTATGATTGCTTTCTTTTTCACCACTACTACTGAAGTCATAAAAGTACTGCCAGCTGCATAAAGTTTGACACTGGAATCTAAAGTGTCCAGTGAAAACCACTGTGTAAGGTTATTTGCTAATGACTTTCCAGTGGCATATTTCTGGTATACCTAGAAGTGTTTCCCTTAGGCCTTTGAAACAAAGATTCATATGACGTTGACTTTTAAGGGGTTTTTTCTACCTTAAGTGGAGTTTTCCTATCTTTTTGTTTGTGTTTTGTTGTTTTTGTGTAGGGTTTTGTTTGTCTGGGATTTTTTGTGATTGTTTTTTTCCCCAAAGCATTTTATTATTCTCGCCTTGCTTTCCTGAAAATGTAGTTTATGATGTGAATTTGCCATCTCTCTGCTGTCAGTTGTATTTGACCCGGTAACTTTGGGATTCACTGTCTTCTTTAAAAAACTTTGAAGAGATGAGTATAAAACACAAAAATACTGAGATATATTTGTTTAAAATTGGTGGTTTAGTGGGGTAGAGATCCTATTTTGGACCCTACTGAGGAAACTGGGGGAACAATTCAGCCCTTATTAATTTTCTTATTCTGTCCAATGGGTGAGAGAGCTGCCAGCTAGAAATTTATAGCCAATAAATGTATGGATAGCTCTGGATTGCTCACAGTCTTGCTACCAATTAGTCAGCTAGGAGAGCAAAAACATATATATAAAGGATATGGAAGCAATTGACAGACTTTCTTGAGACATCATAATCTTTGGCTTTTCAGCAAGCTATTTTGAGCAACCAGTTGGAATAATGAATTTGTGATTAAGTTGAGGAACTCAATACATTTCATATGTGACTTTAGCAGAAATATTTCAGCCCCTGATAGTCTGGACCAGCTTTGAACTTGGAGAGAATGGCTTCATAAAAGCTCCATCCACCATGCATTTAATCTCCCATGAATTGTTGTTTTAAAATTTATCACAATTACCTGCAAGCACATAGAAAACAAAACAATAATGAAGCAAGCATCAAAAAGTCTCATGATGCTGGAGAATGTCAGATAACTGTCCTTATACTTTTGTCTTGGTTTTATTAGGATTTGCATGAACAGTGGATTTAATCAGCAGCCAACATCAATGGGTCATTTGCACAGGTTCTGTCTTACAAGTGGTTTTGTATGCAATCACACATATAATGAAGCAACACAAGCGGAAGTCTTCTGAATCTTTCATGTGTTATCATTAAACTGATGTCACATTAAATTTAGTTCCACACATCTGTGGAGTAACTGTATTCATAACATTTTATGAACAATACACTCCCTTAAAAAAGGCATGCAGACTGATGCCAGGTGGCCAACTGATCTTGCATCTGTTTCCTAGGAAATGAAAGTGCAGGAGGAAAAAGTCATGTCTTGCACAGTGCTTTTTATTATTCCCCAGCTTTTCAAAAGCTCTGTTGCTTGAGCCATCATTAGATCTCACAGACAAGCTTGGGAGTAAAGTGACTTATCCATTCTACATAAAATTTGTTCATTTCACCACAAACACATCTGTGCACCAAAGAAAGCTCATCAGGGTGACATAAGACTTTGTTCCCTTCTTATTTTCTTCAGTTAAGTGAGGGGAAATTGGTCTTCTTTTTCCTTGTCTTTTTCTTTTTTGCTTTTTTTCTTTTTTAAATAAGCAGAAGTGTTAAATATCATCTTTATGCCACAACCAAGATCAGAGTCCTGTTGTAGTACCCCAGGCCCCCCTTGTGCAAGGTAATGAAACAACAAATAAGAAGGCATAGTCTTTGTTCCAAAACACTTGCATCAGTTTGACAAGACTGAAAATAAACATCAGGAAAAATAAATCCCCCGTCTCTCTCCCAGTTGATTGCTGGTGGAATGGAGGTTTAAATGCTAAGGCAAGAATGTTGTCCAGAACTGGGCATCTATCAGATACCAGATTTTCAGAAAACTCACCTGTTGCAACAAGGGTCATATTCTAAGTGTCACAGCTTATTTTTTCAGATGATTGTTACAGAGGCATCTTTCTTTTGAAAGATGGGGGAGACAACTGGAACAGTAAAAGTGAAAAAAAATGTGGGTTGAGATAAAGACCAATTAGTAGGTAAAGCCCTAAAGAGTCCCCTGCCAGCTGCTTGTGCACCCCCAGCCTACTCGCTGGTGGGGTAGTGTGAGGGGCAGAAAAGTTCCTGATTCTGTGTAAGCACTGCTCAACAATAATGCAAATCTCTATATTATCAACACTGTTTCCATCATAAATCCAAAACATAGCCCCATACTAGCTACTATGAAGTAAATTAACTGGATCCCAGCCAAAACCTGCTCACATGCATATAATAAAGCCAATTTTGTCACTGCAAATCATCTACAAGTACCTGCAACATCAGCTTAGCATACTGTCATGAAGTAACTGCTGTTTGCTCACCTCTACTATCGCCTCTTCCGTGAAATAACAAGTGTTCACTGGCTTTGACAAACTTCACAGATTCATTGTTTATGCAAGAATTCTTCATTAGAGAAATGGGTGACAAGAAGCAAACACCTACACAGATATTATCATTAAGTTTTAAGCGTAGTCTGGAACTGATTCATTATTGTTACTTTTCTGCTGGTCTATATTTAAGTTAAGAACTTAAGGACTTGGGTTATATAGATTTTTAGCGTGTCAGTAGTCATTTGGCAATCCATGAAGTAGTAAGCAAGATTAAATCTTTGTCCAAAAATACGTGCACGGAAAATGGCAGAAAATCTCAAAACACCGTTTTAATTAAAAATGAGAGTACAGTTTAAGGTTAACCTGCCAGAATTGTATAGGGTTTTTCTTCCAATCAGACTGATGTACTAGTAACCCTGGCAGGGGGTTAGTAAGTTTTGGAAACAAGACTCAGAAAAGCAAAGGGTTGACTTCAGCAGTTTATCTAAAAATGCTTTAGAACTTAAAAATTAGGTTCAAATTATGTGAATTTTATATGTTTGTTATAACAGTTTTGACCCACGTACATATAGGAATCCACACCAGCTGTACTAGTATGAGGAAGAAAAACGCCACCAGAACAGTGGCAGGATGGATTCAGGTTTCTTTTCCTACTTCTTTATTTTTATTTGTGAGTTTCAAATGTAAATATGTGTTCTCTTATTTGTTTTTCCTTCTGCTGTTTTCCATGGAGTGTCTTGAAAGTGCTTGGAAAGGTCTTAATGTTTTTCTGCAAGATTTAGCGGTATTATCACATCCTGCCTGGTGTTAAAGGCAGAACAGAACAGAATAATTTGTTCCTAATATTTTGTTCGCCATCATTCAGCACCTGTTGAAAAACATAGGAATCCTTCATGAGTTACTGGGAAAGACTGCCCTTGCCTTTAAACCCAGGAGCCACTCCCCTCTATCCCCCACAGTCCTGCAGAAGCACAGCTTCCTCTGAAGTGCTAAACACATTAGCAGCATTGCTTTCCTTTTAGGCAGAATGCCTTGGCAGCAGAATTGTCATTAAGGTGAAATTGCTTTGGCTAGCACTTAAGCTCAACAGGACAATATTTAAAACATTAACTACAGACTTCTAGCTGAGCTCTTCAGCTCTTCTTTTCTGTCACACTACACAATACAACTGCTTTATGCTGACTATCTGCCCTTTATTCCTCTTTCTCACGCTTATCTCAATAAGGACTGTCTCAGAGTCACTGAAAGGAAGAAAGAGAAGCTGAATATATCTGACAGCTATTTCTATCAGATAAACTAAAGTTCAAATGAATGGAACTCTTTTGCCTTTCAAAGGCCTTCAGTCCCCTGACGTTTGCTCATGCAATATAACCCTTTCTGAAAACTGGGGATTGCTGTCACTTTCTTTGTGCAGTGATGTGGGTCCAATCCACCTTTGATTTGCCAACCTTGCTGAAGGATAAACATTTCTGCTTTGGGCAAGGAGAGTATGGCATCACTCAAAGGAAAGGATACAGTTATTGACTCCTTTTCTAACCACTCATCAAAATAAGTTTTAAGGTTATTTAGAGATACCACCCTCCAGTCCTTTCTAGGCCAGGTTGTTCTCTGTTCTTACAGCGCCAGATAGATGGCCACACAAAAGGTTTTCTATTTGACAGGATTCACCTGAATGATCTTTCAGATTAAGGTGAATATATTGATTAGAGCTGGTTCGGGATAAAAATGACCCTTCAACAGAAACATTTTCTAGGCTATTGAGCCAACGAGAAAGCATACAGGAAAGGCAAAGCAGTATTTTCATCAATAATTGGCTTGGCTCTTGCAGACAGGGAAGGTCTTTGAACTGACCTCCAGGAGGTCCCTGACGTCTCAGACCAAGAGATGCATCCTGGATATGTTCAAACTTCTCCCTTTCCTTGGAGAGGAAATTTTCTGTGCACATCTAAATTGACCAGCAGGATCTTTTAGTCCTAGCTTCCCTATTTCTGTTGTTTATGAAGGGATGGCCCAGAGTCTCTTGCTGTTAAACTCCATTACAGGAGAGCTCTGCCCTTGTTAAAGATTAATTGTACTTTGAGTCTGATGCGACCCCAAGAACAAAAGTTATAGTTTTATTAAATGACTTTGGCTACTAAAGTGACTAGTTATAAACTTTATTAGTGTGATTATGACCTATTAAAGTCACATTAACTTTTTAATGTGCCTGGGGTTGCCACTGTAATGTCTGTTAGATTAAGCTGCAGGCTCATTCACTGCTCTTTATGCTTCACCAATAGATTTTTACAAAACAATTTATATCTGCTCTGTAATTAGTGAACTCCATAATGGAGGCATTATCAATATTGCCAATAGGCAAGGCTATACTCCTACTGTCTCCAATTTTACCAGCTCCTCTACCTGTCCTAAAAGATCCTGTCTTCCTTTTTTCTTTTGATTTGTACCTCAAGACCTGGGGTGTCAGTTTGGGGTATGATGAAGGCTGCTCAGCAAGCTGACTTACTGGGTAAAGAGGCAAAGCTTTCAGGAGAGCATAGATTAAGTCATGGTACAGGATAGGCTCAGAATCAGAAAACTCCACACAGTATTCATAGATTTACTTCATGGTTCAGTGATAATTGTATTCAATGAGGAAACCTGCACAGAGTTGATGAAACCTCTTTGAAAAGCTTATGATTATTAGAAAGAGGCATTTAGCTCTAGTTACAGTAGATAACTACCTAGTTGAAAAAACAGCTATCTGTAGAAGCACTCATTTATTTTTCATCAGGCATTTTTAACTATAAATTGCCAGTGTGATAAGCAAAACACTTCACATTAAATGGTCATTTTAATTGTTTCTCCCATATCAGCTTAAGGACAATTTTAGAATGGCTGAAATATAATTTTTTAAATTAAAATTTGTGTTCTTCACCCTGTTTTTTTTTTATTTCAAATTTTACTTTGCTAGTAGAAAAAAGTTTAACATCAAATGAAAATCTGTGAAATTATAAGTATTTGTGGTGGTTTAGCCCCAGCCAGCAACCAAGCACCACCCAGCTGCTCACTCACACCCTGCCCCTCCCCGCCCCCAGTGGGATATGGGAGAGAATCTGAAGAGTAAAAGTAAGACAACTCACGGGTTAAAAGAGTTTAATAGCAACAACAACTACAGTAATAATAATAATAACATCAACAGCAACCACAAAACAACAACAATAATAAATTGTAATGAAAAGGAAAACAACGAGAGAGAGAGAGAGAGAAACAAAGCCCAGGAATACAGTGATACAACCACTAGCCACCCACCAACCGACACCCCACCAGTCCCCGAGCAGTGATCGCTGTCCTCCCAGCCAACTCCCCCAAGTCTATATACTGACCATGATGTCATTTGGTATGGAATATTCCTTTGGTCAGTTGGGGTCAGCTCTAATATCTGTGCCCCCTGCCAGCTTCTTGTGCACCTGGCAGAGCATGGAAAACTGAAAACGTCCTTGACTAGTGTAAGCACTACTTAGCAACAAAACAGTAAAACATCAGTGTGTTATCAACATTATTCCCATTCTAAATCCAAAACAGAACACAGTACCTGCTGCTAGGAAGAAAATTAACTCTGTCCCAGATGAAACCAGGACAGTATCAGATTATAAGATTATCATAATCTAAAGATTCTGTTTTATTCAAATTTTAGAGAGCAATGTATTATCTTTTGTCTCTGTACATGTAGGATCTTTTATTTGTAATTTAGCCAGGCAATTTTCATAGGCCACAAAGCTATTTCTACAGTCTTTTTCATACACCTTCAAGAGGAATATCCTTTTTACAAGCATGGATTTGACAGATTTTGTCAGTGGAGACAAAATTAATTTCCTCTAACAGTAAATAAGAAGTGCTGGCCAGCTTGAAAGCTGACTTGTTCTACATCAGAAAACTATATTATTTTTGCAGACTTCTGCAGTTGCATGAAATAGCAGTCAGACTTTAAAATCTACCTACTACATGTTTTGGTTTTCTTTTTTTTCCCCTGAAAGATGTTAACAGGGAATAAATTAATTTTTAACTATGTCAAGTTTATTAGTGGATGGTAGCCATATTCTAAGAAATTAGTTTGGCACTACAGCTGGAAAACAGAGGATAATTTATTCACAAATTTTACCAAAAAATTGTTACTTTTTATAAAAGCTTTTGGCCAGGACCAAAAGGATACGAGCTTAAAGCCTGAGCTACTTAATTTGATTAAAACAAGGCAAAACAAATTTTTTTCTTTAAAAGCTTGTACAATTTTCTTAGAAGAACTGTATTCCATAATTCAATGATCAAAATTAATTTATGGTGAGTGCATTCATTATTTTGGATCTTATATTTTTATTTTTAAACTGAAGTAAAATAAGGTGGTTGAAACCAAAATAAAATCTCTGATTTATTGTCCCTGTCAGATTTAGCTATGGCAACTGAAGAGGTCACCTTCCAAGGTGTCTGCCAAACCATTCCAACTGTGCTTGCAACCCCAGAACAGTAGATGCACAGACACCAGATGTATAGATTAAAATTTGCAAACTGGGAAAAAACCCTAAATATTCTGACTTTTGTTTTCTTTTTTTTTCTTTTGGTGGAAAGGACACCTACAAGTGCAAGAGATTTCATTTAATTTCCTTTAATTTAATTCTTCGGCTTCCTGTTCTTCATTCTATTCCTCTTATTCTTCTTTAAGGAAATCTCAGATCCTGTTATAAAACAGATTTAGCTATGTAGAAAAATGCAGAATTTTCATTCTGGCAAATTGCACCACTTCTCTGCTGTTTGGCTACATTAACTGCTGCTAGATTTCATTGTCCTGCCTCAGATCCTGCTACAAAATTACAGAAATATGTGAAATATGTCAAAAGAACCAATTAGCATTTCAAGTTTTACTTCTTTTATTGATCTTTCTTGGTTTTAATATGATAGGATCAGGAATCAACTCTCTTCTGATTCAACTGAATGGGTTCTGTGATTGCCAGGCAACCAGATAAGAAATCTATGGGGGAAAGGACCGATTGTACCTCTGCATATATATTGGAATCAGGAAGCCAGTTACAAAGCTGTTAGCCTGGTTCAGGATGTCCAGTAGGATCTTATTCTGAATAACTGTTTTTAAAAATTATTTTTTTTAAAAAAGGAGAGGAAGAAAATAAACCTAAGTGCTAACACATGCAACCAGGCTATTAAAAATCAAAGGACTATTTTAAAACAATGAATGAAAGACATCTGGAGTAATGTCAATTTGTGGTAAAAATATTTTTGAATAAATAAAATAAATAAAATAAAATTTTTCAATGAAAACTTTTCTTTCGTCATTGTTTAGGTTCTTCCCTTTTATATTTTAAAAGGGAAACTAGATCCCCCATAATCTATTTCCTTCTTTTTGCTCTAGCATTCAAAGCAAAGAACAACCAACCAACCAACCAGACAAAAAAAAAATTTATTGGAAAAATTATGTAACATAAAAACCAAAATGAAACAACCAGCCAAACAAACAAAAGACAAAAACTCTGAAGCACCCAGAGCATGAACATTCTTATGTCTTTACCTGTACCTGACATTTTTACACTTTGTCAATACATATGCAGTTTTAATTCCTATCACATTTTCTCCCACAGTTATGACTTCTGTGGCCATTTCTGTGAAGGCACCAAGGCAAGGGGCTCTGGAGAGGAGGATCGTACCGGGACACCCTTCCTCAAGTGGCAAAAGCATGAGGGCAACAGCACAGGGAGAGAGAGGGTACCTCTGACACCCCCCAGAGCGGGACCGAGTGAGCTCCTGACAAGCCGCAGCACCGACGCAGTGTGGGCCAGGACAGGAGTGATGGTGCCAAACCCCCTCACATACAAGAGCAGCCCCGAGGGAGCATGAGCAACTGGGAACGTGGCCAACAGGGTGGGCAAACAGGGTGTGGTGCGGCAGTTTGCATGGCAGTTCGCATAGGCAGGGTGTGTGGGAAGGGCGCAGTCCCTTTCCTGGCTCTACAGGGTAACTCAGCTAGTGGTCATCGCCCCCAGGAGAGGACCCAGCTACGGTTTCCACTCACCCAAAAGCCATCGCCAGAAGGACTGTGGTGACCCAGGCGGAGCCCCCACACAACCATGCAGCTGTCCAGGTCTCCGGCTGCAGGGCGGGCCTGAGCCTGGCACTCGTACCGGAGGGCAGCAGAGACCACAGCTGCTTGCGGTGTGACCAGGTGAATGATCTGCTCGGCCTGGTGGCAGAGCTGAGGGAGGGAGTGGAAAGGTTAAGGAGCATCAGGGAGTGTGAGGGGGAGATAGATTGGTGGAGCCGCACCCTACCATCCCTGGGGCCAAGGCAGCAGGTGGGGGCTCCACAAGGAGCAGAGGATCCCCTACCCTCTCGCCATGAAGCAGATGGAGGGGACCTAAGAGACAGGTGGGAATGAAAACAGGTCCCTGCTCAGGGCAAATCCCCTCCTGGCCTCCCTCATCTTCCCAGCTGCCCTTACACACCAGGTATGGGGCTCTGGAACTTGGGGGCCAGGCAAATGAGGATGTAGGTGAAGGTCCATCCAGGGGGTTGCCTAGGGAGCACCGGTCAGCCCCACGCATTACGACTGCCTCTGTTAAGAAGAAAAGGAGGGTAACTGTTGTAGGCAATTCCCTTCTGAGGGGGACAGAGGGCCCAAGATGCTGACCAGACCCATCCCACAGGGAAGTCTGATGCCTCCCTTGGGCCCAGGTCAGAGATGGTACTAGGAAACTCCCTGGCCTGGTAGGGCCCTCTGATTACTACCTGCTCTTGGTTGTGCAGGTGGGCAGTGATGAGGTTGTGGAGAGAAGTCCAAGAACGATCAAACGGGACTTCAGGGCACAGGCATGATTGGTTGAAGGATCAGGAGCACAGGTAGTGTTTTTCCTCACTCCTGTCAGTGGCAGGGAAGAATGCTGAAAGGAACAGGAAAACTCACCTGATTAACAGGCTCCTGCAACATGTGGAATTTTGGGATTTTTGATCATGGGGAGGTTTACACTGCACCAGGCCTGCTGGCGGCAGATGGAGTTCAGCTGTCTCAAAGAGGGAGAAGGATACTTGCTCATGAGTCGGCAGGGCTCATCGAGAGGGCTTTAAACTATGTTGGAAGAAGGAAGGGGATATAGCCAGGCCCACTAGAGAGGAGCCTAGGGATGGTGTGCCAAAGTTGGGGGTGAAATCGATAGCCCAGCTTAAGTGCATCTACACCAATGCACGCAGCATGGGCAACACACAGAAGCTGGAAGCCATTGTGCAGCAGGATAGCTATGACTTAGTCGCCATCACAGAGACATGGCGGGATGACTGTCATGACTGGAGTGCTGCAATGGATGGCTATAAGCTCTTCAGAAGGGATAGGCAAGGAAGGAGAGGTTTTGGGGTGGCTATGTTAGGGAGTGTTTCAACTGTACAGAGCTTAGCAATTGTGATGATAAGGTCAAGTGCTTATGGGTAAGGATGAGGGGGAAGGCCAACAAAGCAGATATCCTGCTGGAAGTCTGTTATAGACCACCCATCCAGGATGAAGAGATAGAAGCAGCATTCTACAAGCGGCTGACAGAAGTATCAAAGGTGGTAGCCCTTGTTCCATGGGGGACTTCAATTTACTGGATGTCTGCTGGAAATACAACACAGCCAAGTTAAAGAGTCTAGAAGGTTCCTGGAGTGTGTGAAAGACAACTTCCTGACACAGCTGGTAAGTGAGCCGACCAGGGAAGGTGCCTCGCTTGACCTCCTGTTTACAAACAGAGGAGTGGTGGGAGATGTGGTGGCTGGAGGCCACCTTGGGCTTAGTGACCATGATACAATAGAGTTCTCAATTCTTGGCAAAGTAAGATGTGGGGCATCAGCAAAACCACTGCCATGGACTTCTGGATGGCAGACTTTGGACTGTTCAAAGCACTGGTCGATAGTCTCCCTTGGGAGACAGTCCTGAAAGGCAAAGGGGTCCAGGAAGGCTGGGCATTCTTCAGGAAGGAAGTCTTGAAGGCACAGGAGCAGACTGTCCCCAAGTGCCACAAGATAAACAGGCAGGGAAGGTGACCAGTCTGGCTGAACAGGGAGCTTTTGCTGGGACTCAGGGAAAAAAAAAGAGAGCTTAAAACTTCTGGAAGAAGAGGCAGGCAATTTAAGAAGAGTACGGGGATCTTGTTAGGTCATGCAGAGAGAATATTAGAAAGGCAAAAGCCCAGCTAGAACTAAATATGACCACCATTGTAAGGGATAACAAAAAAATTTTTACAAATACTTCAACAAAGGGAGATCCAGGGACAATCTTCATCGTCTATTGGATGTGGAGGGGAACATTGACACCAAGGATGAGGAAAAGGCTGAGGCGCTTAATGCCTTCTTTGCCTCAGTGTTTAATAGTCACACCAGATATCCCATGGGTATTCAGCCCCCTGAGCTGGAAGGCAGGGATTGAGAGCAGAATAAACCCCCCATAATCCAGGAGAAAGTAGTTTATGACCTGCTGCACCACCTGGACACTCACAAGCCTATGGGGCCAGATGGGATCCACCCAAGAGTACTGAGGGAGCTGGCAGAGGAGCTCACCAAGCCACTCTCCATGATTTATCAGCAGTCCTAGTTAAACAGGGCAGGTTCCAGATGACTGGAGGCTTGCTGATGTGATGCCCATCTACAAGAAGGACCAGAAGGAAGACCCAAGGTACTACAGGCCAGTCAGCCTGACTTTGGTACCGGGGAAGGTTATGGGATGGTTCATCTTGAGTGCTTTCACCAGGCATGTGCAGGACAACCAGGGGATCAGGCCCAGCCAGCATGGCTTCATGAAAGGCAGGTCCTGCCTGACCAACCTGATCTCCTTCTGTGACCAGGTGACCCGACTAGTGGATGAGGGAAAGGCTGTGGATGTGTCTACCTGGGCTTCAGCAAAGCCTTTGATACTGTCTCCCACAGCATCCTCCTAGAGAAGCTGGAGGCTTGTGGCTTAGACAGGTGTAGTCTTGGCTGGGTAAAATCTGTTTGGATGGCCAAGCCTGGAGAGTTGTGGTGAATGGAGTTATATATAGTTGGCAGCCAGTCACAAGTGGTGTTCCCCAGGGCTCAGTTTTGGGGCCAGTCTTGTTTAATATTTTTATTATTGATCTAGACAAGGGGATCAAGTGTACCATCAGTAAGTATGCAGATGACACCAAGTTCAGTGGGAATGTTGATCAGCTCGAGGGTAGGAAGGCTCTGCAGAGGGATCTGGACAGGCTGGATCAATGGGCTGAGGCCAATTGTATGAGGTTCAACAAGGCCAAGTTCTGGGTCCTGCACTTGGGACACAACAACCCCATGCAGAGGCTTGGGGAAGAGTGGCTGGAAAACTGCCTGAAGGAAAAGGACCTGGCGGTATTGGTCTACATCTGACTGAATATGATCCAGCAGTGCCCAGGTGGCCAAGAAGGCCAACAGCATCCTGGCTTGTATCAGGAATAGTGAGGCCAGCAGTAACAGGACAGTGATTGTGCCCCTGTGCTCAGCACTGGTGAGGCTGCACCTTGAATACTGTGTTCAGTTTTGGGCCCCTCACTACAAGAGGGACATTGAGGTGCTGGAGCATGTCCATAGAAAGGCAACGAAGCTGGTGAAGGGTCTGGAGGACAAGTCTTATAAGGAAAGGTTGAGGGAACTGGAGTTGTTTAGCCTGGAGAAGAGGAGGTTGAGGG
Organism: Phalacrocorax carbo; assembly: GCF_963921805.1. Classification (NCBI taxonomy): domain Eukaryota; kingdom Metazoa; phylum Chordata; class Aves; order Suliformes; family Phalacrocoracidae; genus Phalacrocorax; species Phalacrocorax carbo. The sequence continues at coordinate 6,780,428 of NC_087514.1, read as the reverse complement.
GAGACCTTCTCATTCTCTACAACTACCTGAAAGGAGGCTGTAGTAAGGTGGGTGTTGGTCTATTCTCCCAAGTAGCAAGTGATGGGACAAGAGGAAATTACCTCAAGTTGCATCAGGGGAGGTTTAGATTGCATATTAGGAAAAATTTATTTAAGGAAAGAGAGGTCAGGCACTGGAACTGGCTGCCCAGAGAGGTGGTGGAGTCACCATCCTGGAGATGTTAAAAAAATGTGTAGATGTGGCACTTCAAGGCAGGTTTAGGAGACATGGTATTATTGGGTTGACAGTTGGACTTGATCCTAGAGGTCTTTCCCAACCTTTATAATTCTATGATTCTATGATTAAGGATCTGAATAAAGTCATATTCTGCAGCAGGAAAGAGGAGCCTTGCAATGTACATTTCTAGGTGGAAGCCTTTTGCCTTCACATTGCCTAGAATATCTGAGGGATGCAGGTGTCAAGTTACTGCACCTGAGGGTCTCCACCCTGAATCTGCTGTGCTCCATCCCTATTGCCTGATCTGGCAGTAAATCATTATGGTGCCCGCTGCTTCTTTCTAAACCATGCGTAGATGGATTTGACAGGCCAGCAAATACTTCATATCCTTTTGCGCAGGAACTTTCTGCATAATGAGGAGCACCTTATTGTCATAAGGAAAAGGATTAAAGGAAGAAAAGGAGATTTATAATGCTGAGAGCAATAGAAAGTCCTAATGAGAGAACTGAAAGTTTATTTAGTATATATTGAATTTTAGTATTAAGCATGTGATGAGCAGAAATAGCAGACAAGTGTGCTGTAACTAGGTCAACTGCTTCATCAACTGAGGGAGCAGCAGCTTTTTATATCAAATCTGAGTGCATACTCTGGGTTTGAATTTCAACCTTTCTTAGGTGTTGTCATGGTTTTAGCTCGGATAGAGTTAATTTTTTTCACAGTAGCTGATATAGTGCTGCACTTTGGTATTAGTATGAGAATAATATTGATAACACACTGATGTTTTAGTTGTTGCTAAGTAGTTCTGGTGCTAGTAAAGGACTTTTCCAACCTCCCATGCTCTCCTGGGTGTGCAGTAAGCTGGGAGGGGAGGCAACACAGCCAAGACAGGTGATCCAAACTGTCCAAAGGGATATTCCATACCATATGATGTCATGATCAGTATATTAACTGGGGGGAGCTGGCTGGAGGAAGCAGTGATCGCCACCTGGGGACCAGCGGTGTCAGCTGGCGAGTAGTGAGCGGCTGCATTACTGTTGTTTGCTTTTTCTTTCCCTTCTCCAGAGGTTTCGCCTCTCTTTCTCTCTCATTACTTTCCTTTTCATTATATTATTATTATTATTATTGTTACTATTACTGTTTTATTTTAATAATTATACTCTTCTTATCTCAACCCATGAATTTTCTTACATTGGCCCTTCCAGTTCTCTCCCCTGTACCCACTGGGGTGGGGGGAGTGAGTGAGCGGCTGCGTGGTGTTTAGTTGTTGACTGGGGCTAAACCACGACAGGTGTGCAGACCTTATTTTATTGTCTGTCTTATATTGAAGACAATGTAATTTGCTTCTCTTAGGATTCAGACCTTAGTAAAAGGGTTTGTTCCAATCTATGTTTTTTATCAGAATTATTATAATCATAATTCATAATTATTTGAAAATAAATGAATATTTAAAGCTAAATGATAAATAACGTTATTTATCATTTTTTTATGCCATTATCTAATCTTACAGATTGGCACAGAGAATTTTTAAATCTTAAATGCTTAGGTATAGTACAATAAAACCCCATTTGTTATGCTGGGATTTTTTAAAAAATTAAAAATATTTAAACTATTTTTTTCTTTGTTTCAGTTCCTGTTCAGCATTCTGTAGGTGTGAGGTAGGCACTGTTGGTTTTTTTTTTCCTTTTGAACTCCTACAGCTCTCCTCCAAAATTTATTTCTGTTTATGTCTTGAATATTTAAAGGGAGGTTGGTATTTTCCATTCCTGAAGCATACATCTGGCTGGTTCAGAGACAAGTCTCTGATGGGGAGTAAGTTACAAAATGTACATGGCCATTTTGAGCAGACTGGACTGTTGCTGAACCTAGGATGAGAGAGCAAGGAGATCAAGACAGGAAACAGTAGAGATATGCTGATATTAGTCTGGGAAAATTCAGCCTAATGCAATGGCATAGGCCTTCCTTGTAACACATTAGAGGGTTGTTACACTAACCTTTCTTTCATTAGTTCACTCTCTGTGGTTTAACACTTGCAACGTGAGGCCTCATGAGTTAAACAGGCTAAAGCAACAGTGCAGTCCTGCCATGTAAAGTCACTTCCCTCTGCATGCAGCAATCAGAAAACACTAATAAGCATGCCATGAGGACCCCCTAAAGAGCTTCACTGCTGAATGTCATATGAACAACAGCAAAGAACAGTGGGAAATAATGCTTGGAAAGGTTTATAAACTTTATCATGCATTGCTGCCAGTTTAACCTGTAACTGCAGTGCACTAAGCTCTGCCAGCTTCTGATTTCCCTGAAGAAGCAAGATCCAGCATAAATCTGGATAAAAAGAAAGCTTGAACAAACAATTAGGCCTCATCCTACTTGTGGTAGTAATAACAAAGCAAAGGAAATTGCAGTGAGGGATTTGGACTGTAATCTATTCAGTTTTGTACACGTTAGTAAAATTAAGGCTGAGACCCAAGTCTTGTAAACTGAGAGGTATGAAAAACAGAAGTTAATGGACAGCTGGTTGAGGATAGGACAGCGTGGGATTGGTGGGCAATGGAAGAATAGGAACAATGGAGGTTAATTACACTGCCTGACTCTAGACTTATACTTTGAGTCCTAAGAACCTCTCAGGGGTGATTCAGAGCTTACTTTTCTACACTGGTTATATTAAAAGCTTAGCGTCCAAACTTAGATACATAAAACATCTGCATAAAATAAGAATACCCACTTACTTCATGATATTTTGTCTCCATGATTAGAATAAATAGCAATTGAAATAACCATAATGTTTTTCTTCCATCAGATATATGTCTAAGGTGCAATTACCATTTTTTTTCAACTGATGGAGTCTATGACTAAAAGATATTTGCGTTTCTGCAAAGCAGATTTCTTTGAGGCACTATATACACATAGATAAAAAAATATGCTTTTCACCTCTATGCATAAATCTAGATATTTATGCTGAATAGCAGCCACCACAAAACACTGAAGCATCATTAGCATGAAGATAATGTGTATTACAACTTAATTTTAAGACAAATTTTACCCACCTGTCATTTTTTTAAAAGCTAACATTGCTTTGGTTAAAGCATATATGCAATGATAAGCAATAGCTTGTGACTGTGATTTGTGCAGTGAAAAAGAGCTACAAAATCTAACAAATTCTTTGTAAGCACCTAGGAAATAACAAGGAGCAACAGCTAGTCGAGATTTGTTGTGAAGAAAGCATGTCAAACCAGATTTTTTTCTTCTTCTTCTATAAAATGATTTGTGGATTGAGCAAAAGCTGGAAACCTCATATTTTAACTTTGGTAAGACTTCTGACACAGGTTTAGAGGTTATTTTCCTAGATAAACCTGAAATCTGGACTAGATGAAGGTACCACAGAGTAGGTGCAGAGACAATTAGAGAGCTGTACTGAGGGATTATTTGTCAGTGGTTCATAGTCAGAGCAGAGGGAAGTGCTGGGCAGGATCCAACAGGCGCCTGCCTTCATTTTGGAGCTATTCAATACTTTTGTTAATGACCCAGATGATGGAATGGAAAGTGTACTTATTAAATCTGCAGGTGACAACAAGCTTCAAGAAGCTCAAGAACAAGACTGGAATGCAAAATTATGCTGAGACACAGGAGATACGGTAAGAAAAATATGATTAAATACATTAGGGACTCATGCAAAGTATAACACTTCACAAGCATAATCAGCTGTAAAAATTCAGAACGGAGACCAGCTGCTTGAGCAGCCGTTATACAGAAAAGTATTTAGAAGTTATAGTGGGTCACAAGTGAACATTGTCATGCTCCTCCAAGCCCCTTCCTCCACCATGACTGTAAAACCAGTAGTATAACCTTCAAAACCATATGCTGTTATCCTTCCAATTTATTCAGCACTGGGGAGGCCTCTTTTAGAACAACATATCCAAGAGAGCTATGGACAAAAGCCAGAGGACAGGAGTGAGAGTGATCACATATCTGAAAAGCATGATATTTTAGGAAAGATTGAAAAATTAAACCATTCAGCCAAAAGAGGAAAAGTTTGGAAGCATGCCTGGTAAAAATCTTCAAGTAGATAATGTGCTGCTGAAAACAGGAAAGAAATATCCATGGAGGGCAGGATAAGAGCTACTGTCCAAAATTTTCTAAAAATTGAGGTTAGATTTCAGAACAAAATTTCTAGAAGCTGTGGAATGGGTTACACAGAGTCATCTGCAGGTCCTTTAGTCTAAGCTTCTTCTCAGTGATGGACTGTTGCCATAACTAACTTTCCTGGAGGAGGTGTGGGCATAAGGACATAAGGAGCTTTAGAGGAGAAAGAAACTACAAAGATGTACTTAGCCAAGGAATAGTCATCTCAGTATTTCAGTTAGCTAAAACTGTGTAATAAACTGGAAGTTTAGCAGTGAAACATGAGACCAGCAGGCTGTTCTGGATAGAATTAATGCTGTAATGAGCTGTCTTATGAAGGGGAACATCTGAACGGTTAATCATTCATGTAAAGGTTAGGAGCCTCCATGGGCATGAAGTCTATGAAAAACACCATTGATGAACTCTACACACTGAGGTAAAAATGAATATACTTGGGAACCACTGTGTCATGGTTTAGCCACATCTGGCAACTAAGCACCAACAGCTGCTCGTTCACTCCTTGCCCTGGTGGGATGGGGGAGAGAATCAGAAGAGTAAAAGTGAGAAAGCTCATGAACTGAGATAAAGACAGTTTAATAGGTAAAGTAAAAGCTGCACACTCAAGCAAAGCAAAACAAGGAATTCATTCACTACTTCCCATCATCAGGCAGATGTTCAGCCATCTCCAGGAAAGCAGGGCTCCATTACGCATAACAGTTACTTGGGAAGATAAACACCATAACACTGAACATCCCCCCTTTCCTTCTTCTTTCCCCGGCTTGATATGCTGACCATGATGCCATATGGTATGGAATACCCTTTTGGTCACTTGTGGTCAGCTGTCTCAGATGCGTCCCCTCCCACCTTCTTGTGCACCTGGCAGAGCATGGGGAGCTAAAAAAGTCCTTGACTCATGTAAGCACTACTTAGCAACATCTAAAATATTTCCCCATTATGAACACTGTTTTAGCACAAACCTGAAACACAGCCCCATACTAGATAATATGACGAAAATTAACTCCATTCCAACTGAAACCAGACACACTGGTTCAAATGTCCTAAGAAAGGCTACAGGTATAACTGGACTGGAAAATGCAATTCTAGAGAGATTTATAAAACTTTTTAATACAAAAAAGTAGATACATTCAGATGCAAAATCAGTAGCAAGTTCCATGGGTGGAGGAAATTGAAGTACCTTACTTCTCCCAAGATTTATCTGGGTGTTCTCTGTACTTCCTGAATCAGAATAGTTGAGGTTGGAAGGTGACACTGGAAATTGTGTAGTCCAAACCCCTGCTCAAAGTAGAGTCAGCAGGAACAGGTTGCTCAGGGCCATGTTCCATTGGGTTTTGAATACTCCAAGGACAGAGACCCCAAAAGCTCTCTGGGTAACCTGTGCCAGTGTTTGACCATCCTCACAGAAATCTGTATCCCCCCTTGGGATCTCAGTCAAGGTTTCTGATGACCCATTGCATACCACCATCGTTGTTGAGTGCACAAAGAATGACCACATTAGACTTTCTGTGCCCCCTTCTGTACCAACATCTGCATCTGTGATCTGTACTCTAAGGTCAGCAGCTATACAGGACTCTTCCTAGCACTTGTTGAAAAGGTGTTTGACACATCCTAACCAAGAATTCACTGTGGGAAAAAAGTTCAAAGCACCTTCAGATCAAGAATATTTGGCAGAGATCATTAGAAGCTACTAGCTACTAGAGCTTACTGGAAATCGGGGCCTGCTGTAGCTACTCTTTCCCAGCCTCAGCTGGCACCTAGGATTTCAAAGAGCTTCAAGGACATCTCTGACAGACCCAGAAGTTCTCAGGATATCAAAAAGCAAAGCACAGAGATTGCTGTGAAAACCGTTGTGTCTGGCAGCTGCCCATTAGCTGCTTGGAAAAGGAAATGTTAAATTTCAGAGTAAATGTTAATTTTGAGAATTTTTAAAGAAGCCTTCTTTAGGATTTAGAAGTCACATTTAGAATTTAAAAGTCAAAAAGAAAAACTACTCTTTTTTTGTTCTGTAGCTGCTTCTGGTTTTTATTGGGAAGTCTTGGTAACCTAGCACCTTCAGCAGGTTGGGGAATCTGATTCCTGCTTGGCCACTTTCAGGTCTTTGGTAAGATCAGTCATAGCTTTGTGGTTTTAGTAAATTCCAGAACCAGCTCTTTCACTACTGGAAAATAGGAAAAGTTGTGTGAGCAAAAGTAGTTTTAACAGCTACCAGAATCTATTGCTATAAACCATTATGTTAGACCCCATTCCTGTTAAATCATCTGTATGGCCATTGTCTGCTCAGAATGCCATTCCTATGAAAGAAGATCACACTTGGACATTCTGAGTCAGAGTGAAAAAGAAGTGAATATTCTGTGTTTTATCCTGTAACCGTTTTTACATGCAATAGTATTGTTGGAGGAGTAAATTAGGTCTCCAGGGGGTCCTAATCACTAGGCTACAGATTTATGCTCCCACTTGTGCTCTGCTGGGTTTCATGCATCTCAAATTATTTTCTATCTAGTAGATTACTTTCCTCAGGAGGGAGTAAAGAATGACAAACATGCACAAATTCCCTCATTCTCTGACTGTGTTCCACATCTAGATGGTTAAAGTAGCTTACTCACAAAATAAGAGAAGTAGGGCCAAATCTCTTCATCTAGAGATGGATATCAGCCTGCACTCTCCCACCTCATGGGAGAAGCATTACAGAAGAAAAGCTCAAGGCAGAGAAAAGAAATCAAGGGTGTCCCGCAATTTGCCTTGTGTAAGGTTTTCTGTGGAAATCTTTAATGGACCATGTTCCTCCAGGAAGGATCCTGATGAAGATGAGCTGGGTATCAAATATCACAATCCTACCAGAGCAGAAATACTCTGAGCTGTTGAAGAGGAGCTTAAAGCACCTACAGAAGTTTTGAGTAAATGAGTAAATAAAGTTCCTGTGGCATTTAGATGTCTCCAGATCTAGAGTAAAACCTCTTGAGGTAAAGTTCAGCTGCACACTGTGTAAAGAATCACTGCCCCTTGTTTGCTCTGAATCTGACATTTGTTACTTTTGGTGATTTGTAGAGTTTGTGCTGAGAAGAGGTAGAGCATGAGCATAAGCACAACCATCCCCAGACAGCCTTCCCCAGACAACCCGTGATTCTGCAGACCTATGATACTCCCACAGTACCTATCTGCCTGTCACCAAAACCAGGCACAGCTTTGTGTGTGAGCACTGCAGGTTTTAGACATAGAGGCTCAGATTCATTTCACTGAAATCTTGTTACCTGACAAGACTAAGTTAGTGCTATAACTGCTGTACATTTTCTCTGTAGCCAATGCAGTGAACAAGACTTTATTTTAGGAAGTCAGCTCAGACCTCCTGCAGCCTGAATGCCTTTCTGAGATGTCATCATCTTCCTTCCTCTGTTGATGGGATGAATCTTGGCCAGAGAAGCAGAGAAATTTGGCCTTGTGTGTCCTGGATGTATGTGGTGGGCTCCAGCACTCAGCACCTACCACACTGTCAATCCCACAGCATTCAGAGGCTCAGGAAGTTTTAAAGATTGTTAGACTGTTTGGTTTTTTTCATTCAGTATTGAAAATGATACTAAATTCAAACAGATGTGAAACTATATCTGATTAACTTGAAGAGGCAACTAAATGTCTTCTAATTGAACCCAATATTCTATTATTTTTCTGTACGTAGTTTAATTTTGCTCGAAAGAAAGCAAATATTTTCTATTGATTTTGTCTGCTTCTTCATGACTAAAAAGTTTAACTTCTCACAATGTAGTTTTGTCAACCTGTCCTCCAATTAACCAAATTTATTCTTTTTTTTTTTTTAGTACAGTGGATGATATTATATTTATTGGCACTTGTAAAAAAGAAAAAAAAAAACAAACCCCAAAACATTTTAACTGGTAATACTACACATTCTTATGATTCTTATTAATTAAGAACAATAATTGCAATCCTTGATAAGCTTAGCTTGGCAAGATATTTCTTTAGAAGCCAGTATAAATGCTTCAATAAGATAGGATACCAGAGCACTGCACAGAAAGTCCAGCAAACACAAAGTAACCCTATCCTGCCAGCAGAAAGGCTGTCCCTTCTTGCTTCCTTCATATTTCCAAGGTATACCTCAGGGGCTGTAAGCCAAACATAAATTCCTGAGATATATGTGGTAGTACAGGGGACTCTAGCTAAATAAATAACTTTCTAACTTTGAATGCTGACATGATAAACCGGTGACCTTGCTACTTTAGGGCTCAAACTCACAAGCCTTTATCATGCAAGTCTTTCTTATTAAAAGTTAGTTTTACTCCAATCATATTCACTAACCATCAGATCAGCTTAGAATTTATAAGAATTATTGAGAGAAGAAAAGCAAGCCCTTTCTACAATTTTGTAGAAATGGATTTTATTTGGAAGATCAGAGAGAACATGCAAGTAAGGCTGTGCACTGCTTTGAGGAATTGACACCCAATGCAAATCAAACACAGGGGAAAAAAATGGCATCAATAACTGAACATCAGTAATTTGAACAGGCAACATTAAAGAAATCCAAGCTAAAATTTTCACAGCAATTATATTTATGCTACACTACCCGTTGTGAGAACACAAAAATTGAAGTAGTCTTCACAGACTAAAACCACTGTGCCCATATTGTGTCAATTATGTCACTACGTTTTTGGTTGTTGGGGGTTTTTTTATTATTAAAAAAAAAAGAATATGGAATTAAAGCTTTTTAGTTTTCTTATATGGATGAACTTGATTAAAGAATCCTAATGTTAAATCAGCACAAAAATGTACTCTTCAAGAAGGGAGGACCCTTCTGTTTTTCTGTGCAAACACAGCAGCTACAGTAGTGGGGATGTAGGCCGTAATCCAGACTCTGAACCACTAATGAAGCATATAAAATAAAAGATAAATGCCAACCCGTTCCTTCAGGATTTGCCAACTGAACTGTATTTCACACACATGCTAATCCATTTCCGTGTAATGTACATTCACTTCCCACTCTAATGCTGAATTTTCATATATTTAGAAGCAAGTATTTTTGAAGGGATTTGAAGCAAAAGATACAATTTGTCAGTGAATATAGACAACGTGGTGCAATTGATTCCTCTAGGAGATGTGAGTCTATGGCTGAAAATGAAGTCTAGACAACAGCTACATCACTGGCATTTTAGAATTATTGTATTACAACCTCAGCTGGCATAAAATGGTATGCACAGTGAAGCTAGAGTGATTTACACCTGCAGAAAATCTGGCTAGCTTTAAAGATTTGTTTATGAAGGTAAAAAACAAAAATCACTTTTCTGTCTGTTTTCCTTTTATTTTTTTACTTATTTTTTTATGATCTGTCAAAAGCCAAGGAAGAAAAGTGAGAGCAAACTGCTGTGACTGAAACAAAGCCTGGGATAGCAAACAATTACTAGAAAACAGCATAAGCAAATTAAAATGGAAGGCAAATGCCACAGACTACTACTGTGCTGCATTCTTTGGAGAATCAACTTGCGATGGATTAGTGCAAATGCGCCTTGATCCATCATCATGTTCTCCAGTTCAGCAAGCACAAACTGATACTTTGGAATGGAGGTAGTGTGAAGTAAATGCTGTAATTTGTGACTGTGTGACAGCAAATGAAACTCGGCAAGTGGGCCAAGCTATCTGAAGCAAAACAATAATAGCTTGGTGAGCATATTAGGCAACCCTGGAGGAGAGGAGATGAAAGATTCAGGCAATAAGGAGAATGTATGTATTTTAGATGTTAGGCAACCCTATTCTCAAGGCATTACAAGCAACAAGAACATGTGAAAAGTGCATCTGGGTTAGGCAGAAACATATTCAACCTTGGTAAACACATTTCCCCATAATACCTTGGTGAAAAGAAGTAAAACAGCAAAAAAACAAAGAAAAATAAAAAAGGATTATCACCCTGGCTAGTAGATTCTTTTTGGATGACATCTGGCTAGAAGCAAATTGTATTATGAGCCCTTCGTCTAGTTTTTATGATTTATGTGTTCAGTTTCATCAGATCTAGGTTATGGTGTTCATTGGGTACTACACGCTCTGAGAATTTATGTTGCAGAGCTAAACATCATGTCTGTATATCTTTTCACAGTAATCCCTGATAATACCCAAATGGGCTTTTTATTTTAAACATCTGGACAGCCGTATGGTTCATGAGAATTAAGGTGCTAAGTGAAGAAAACAGCACAACCATAAAACCTTTCGAATAAACAAAGCTTTCTTTGGAACATTAACTTCTTTACAGAGAAATCTTCTCTGTTCCTAAAAATGCACTTAGTACTTTATGTCTTAATCTCAAGGTAACACTTTTCTCTTACAAATAATCTCAAGGCATTTAATGGTACCATTACTGTAGAAAACTATGAGATATTTGCATAAAAGGCACATCACCAAAAGAGATATACAAGAAAGCCCTATTTTTTTCTTTTAGTTTTTCTCTTTGTTTCATGCTAAAAGCAGGAAAATACTGTTCAGCAGGGTGTTCTCTTCTACTCGGTAATAACACTGTCAGCATTGTCATAAAAATGGCTAGAGGTGTAATTTAGACAAATCTGTCTGCATACTAATAATTCAGTTTCTATTTGTTGACATTTAAATCCAAAAGAGAGGGAGATATAATGCAGTTTGTTCAGTTCTTTGGTGGAGTCTGTCTTTATGTGTGTGCATGTCTATGTCAGTGCATGCATGCATGTGTATAGCTCAAATTCATATGTAAAGCTATTCTCCCATGTGTAATAAAAAAAAATCCTGAGAATCACTACTCACAAGTCATAGAAAGAAATAAAAATCTTTGCTTATTAATTTCCTTCCAAAGTATTTTAAAGAGTTGCTAATATACTCCTGTTTATATTTTAGAAATATATTTTTTATATTTTTATATGTATACAGATATGAGACAACCTCCTTCAGTAATATGAGAAATCAAATTATGTAGAACTGGTTATTTTGGTAGCCTTCATTTTTTTGCAATGCACTTCACTTTTCTTTGTAAAGGATTCTGTGTCTACTATAAAATAATGTTGCTTCATTTTACTGAGGAATTAATTCCAATTTAACTGAAGCTTGAATATCACAACCTATATTAACTCATTCTCATATATTTAAGTCTATTAAATGCAGTGGAACAGGACAGAGAAGTAAAGCTTGTTTGGATAACTGTGATTTTCAAGACTAGACCCTGGATGGAAAAGAGTTAGCTAGGTCATAGCTGACCTCTATTGCATCATCTCTTGTAAGGGGGCTTCCTCTGCATTTCTTTAGAGGCAATTAGAAAATTCTTATGCAGATATTGAGATTTTTCCTGATTATTCATCCTTTGCATTAATACTGACTCTTTGGTTGTACAGATATACCTGTAGTGAAAAAATAGGTTAGATATACCTAAGGGATTCATGCAAAAGTCAGTATTTAGAGTTCTCTAGCTCAGATGTATTTTGAAGATCTTCTTAAAGAAGGTCCTCTAGTTTTTGGTTGGCTTTTATTTTGTTTTTAAGAAGAATAATTTTGGAAATTTTAAGGCATCATTTTACTGGAGGATAAAGTAGATGGCCTTGGCAATAGTGACCTAATGCGATTCTGAAAAGCAGTGTTTTTCACAGAATTTGATCAATACTGAGCCATAGCTTGGAAATGTAAGAACTGTACCATGGCAAATCCTAGTTTCCCTGTGTACCATTGAACTTGCCTGCATATATGGGAGTTGGCGAACCATGCCAAGACATTTGGAGTGATCTCCTGCTACTAATTATCATTACTTTTGTGAACAAGCCAGTAACAGGCCAGTGGAGGGCCACTAAGATGATCAGGGACCTACAGCACATAAGAGATAAAGACAGGGTGAAGGAAATTGAATTATTCAGCCTAGAGAAGAGAAAGTAAAGGTGGCTGTAAGGGGTCTCATCATTACATAAAAGAAGCTTTTAAAGAAGAAAGATCCAAGCTCTTCTTAGATGTATTAAGGAGAATTAGAGGCAGGGGTCACAAACTTCAAGAAAGGAAATTCTGATTGGAAACGAGGAAAACATTTGCCCCCCAGAAAGAATGATGAAGTGTGGGAAAGGGTTACCTTGTGAGGTTGTGGTATCTCCATCTTTGGAGATTTTTGGAACCAGACTGGACAAGATTGTCTGCAAGCCTTGCTTTGATGGAGGAGTTGGGCTAGAGACTTCCAGAGGTTCCTTCCAATCTATCTGTTATTTTTTACTTAACTGAAGAACATAATGGCAGAGTCTAGTCACTCTAGGCTCCTTTTACAGTCAGTGGAAAGAATACCCTTCACTGGTTACAAAAGGATCCAAGGTCAGATGACCTTCTAACTTGGGTTCTATTATTAGATATTCAAAGCTTTGTTGAAACAAGATGCCGGTCTGCTGGTCTGGACAAATATTCATTATAAGGCTTGGAGGGAACCATGAGTAACGACTCTATCCTTATTGAGGAAGGCATGTGTTGCCACCCTGCTCATCTTCTGTGCAGCTCTTTTGCTTTGTTGCCCAGCTACTAATGGAGAAGGAAAGGTGTGACTAGACGGAGAAGAAGAAAACAAATCAGCCAGACTCGCAGTGCCAGAAGTGCACTGAACTAGCATGCAGTTTGTGACCCAGTTTGAACCCTGCTGGTAATGAATAAATGGAAAGCAGGATTAGCAAGCAGCCCAAACCCAGTCCTTAAATCAAAGCTCACGCTCCATGTTTGCTTCTACTAATGCAAGAGGAGGATTTGTTCAGGGATTTAAAATTGTCCTAATGTACAGATGTTGAGAGACAATAAGTTTGTTAGTGTGCAGTGGTTTGAGACTGTCTCATTCCAAGTATTTATTAATTAAAAGGGGATGAAAATGAACTATTTGGTTCACTGATCTTTATACAGATAATACACTTTTTTATGAGAAAGAAAGAGAGGTTCCTCAAACTTCACTTTTACTCAACTTCTTACAGCAATCCAAATATCCAGTCTGAAGACAGTTCATTTCTGAAAAGCTGGTGCTGAAAACCTACTTCTGGGTTGTAAGGGTTAAGTATTTGCTAAGTAGTGCCAAAGGAAGGCAAGAGACTACATGTCTATGTACACATTTTCAGGCCTGACCTTTAAATCCTGAAAACAGCCTTTTGTGTTTTCCCCAAGGAAGCGGTTAAGGCCATAACAAGCAAAAGAAATCTGGATGCATTTTCCTGTATTTTCTGCCACACATTAAAGTTTTGTGCTGCCCTCCATATGTGTTAGTAAGAAATGGACTGTCTGAGTATAATGCTTCTTTCACTTCAAATAGCCCCACAATAAACTAAATTTATTGACTTTGCTGAGGTTTATTTCATCAGCTGATCCACAGCTTGAGGTGGAATATGGGGGAAAGCACTGGATTGCTTCTCTGGAAAGCTAAGTGGAAAATAAAGGAGACTGTACAGTGTGAACAGCAAAAGTCCTTACAATACCACATGAATGATGTCATATAGGTGTAGACACACTGAAGAACTTTGGAGGCAAAGGCAAATGACATGTGTAATGACAGAGAAAGGGGCAGCCAGTGGAAGGTGTACACAGTTGTTAGAGCTGTTCAGAGCAAGGGCACTGGTTTTCAGCATCAGTTTTAAAAATTGGATCGGTGTCTGTGCCCAGGTGTTGCAGTGGGCTTCTTCAGGGGCAGCTTCTGTGGGGAGAGGCCGGGGCTGCCCCGTGCCGGGCACAGCCGGTCCCGGCCAGCTCCAGCGGCCCCACGGCAGGGCACAGCTGAGCCCCTCAGCCGAGCTGGGGGTGCCGGGGGGAAACGGGCTTCAGAAAGGCCCAAAGGCAAAACATGGCACAGGAGGAGGAAGGAATTGGAATTGTTTCTGTGACTTATAGCACAAATGAGAGGACTCTTTTATCATGACCCTGCTGCTGACTACCTGTTGGCTGTTGCCTGAAAAAAACTGTCAGACCTTCACTATCTCAAAGGAAAAACTGGGAAAACATGGTCCCAAACACCCAGCTTTTGCACCCAGAAGACAGTATGTACTGTTAAAGAGGATGGCTTGCATAAGCCTTGTCAGAATTTCTCTCCTTTGTTTTTCTTCTACTTTCTGTTGCAAACCAAAATTTTAACAAAATCTGGAGTGGGGATCGAAATTTTCTGGTTTTTTTGGGGGGGAGTTTATTTTGTTTAGTTTTGGTTTGGGTTTTTGTTTCTGTGTGTTGTTTTATTTTTTCTCCTGAGGGCATATTTTGATAAGAGTTCAGTGTGAAAGTCATAATGTATGTTGAAGTCTAGCACAGAACTGCCTCTATTTATCAAAGTAGTGTCTTCCATGGCACAAATCTAATACGACAGGAAGGACGCACCTTTTCCCTTTTGGGGCTTGGATTTATTTAAAATAGGATGGTAACAGCAGTGTTATACCAAGAACCTCTGATCTCAGAAACAAAAAAGTGTTATTTAGTAAGTAATTGGAGAGAAGAAGACAGTGCAGGGTTATCTCTGCTCCACCTCAAGTCTCTTCACAGCAGATGTGGCAGCTACAAGCTTATTGTCATTTTTATAAAAGAGGCAGGAAAAGAGAGAAGGAGAATTACAGAATCACAGAATCACACAATGGTAGGGGTTGGAAGGGACCTCTGGAGATCATCTTGTCCAACCCCCCTGCTTGAGCAGGCACACCCAGAGCAGGGGGCACAGGGACGCATCCAGGTGGGTTTTTAATTTCTCCAGGGAAGGGACTCCACAACCTCCCTGGGCAGCCTGTGCCGCTGCTCTGGCACCTGCACAGGAAAGGAGTTTTTTCTCATATTGAGGTGGAACTTCCAACTTGTGCCCATTGCCCCTTGTCCTGTCATTGGGCACTATTGAAAAAAGCCTAATCCCATCGTCATGACACCCACACTTTAGATATTTCTAGGTATTGATGAAATCTCCCCTCAGCCTTCTCTTCTCCAGGCTGAACAAGCCCAGGTCTCTCAGCCTCTCTGCATAAGGGAGATGCTCCAGTCCCCTCATCACCTTGGTAGCTCTCCACTGGTCTTGCTCAAGAAGTTCTACCTCCTTCTTGACCTGTGGGGCCCAAAACTGGACTCAGGACTCCGGATATGATCTCACTAGGGCAGAGTAGAGGGGGAGGATAACCTCCCTCGACCTGCTGGCCACACTCCTTTTGGTGCAGCCCAGGATACCGTTGGCCTTCTTGGCCACAAGGGCACGCTGCTGGCTCAGGGTCAACTTGCTGCCCACCAGCACTCCCAGGTCCTTTTCAGCAGATCCGCTTTCCAGTATTTCAGCCCTGTCACGATCCACTGTTGGGTTGAACAGTTTGGCAGAGGTTAAACCCCCTTGCATTCCAACCGACCTCAGATAATTCTGGGAGGCTGGGGGCAGCTGGGCTTAACTTCTGATTAACTCCAATGTGTAATCGTGACTAGGTTCCTTTTACATTCTCAGAAACACAATTAAGACTCAAAACGGAGTGAAATGCCAAGTCTCTTTGTTTGGCCAGAAATAGATATAGGAGAGAAAAGCAAAGAAAGAGAAAAAAAAAAAAAAAGGCGAAAAAGGGAACTAGAGGGAGACAGGGAAGGAGAGAGTGGGACTGTTGCGATAGCCATCACCATGGATCTGCAGCAGTCCGTCCAGTCCAGGTGGGGAGTCCGGGCATCTTTGAAGCGGGTGGAGGGGAGGATGTTCCAGAACACATTCTTCGTCATCTCTTCTGGTTTCCCCTTTTATAAGGTTGCTCTCTTGCATGGTCAGTAACTCTTCTGCATATCCCTGCCTCCCTCTTGCCAGTGGGGTGCATCCCTGTACTGTCGCTAGAAGGTGCTTGAAATTTCTGGAGGGTCCAAGCCCAAACCCCCGTATGTTGCCAGACAAACTTGGGCCTGGGCGTATGCGCGAAGGATGAGCACTCTGAGATAAAGGAGTGCACATTCCTGCCGGGTCGACCTTGGTGATTAAACTGTTCCATTCAGCTGCTGCAGTGATCAAGCTTTAGTAGTGAAACTTGCCTGCCAACAATGTTGAGACATGTTTCTAGACCCTGACAAGCCCCCAGCCTGTACTGGTGCGGGCGGTTGCTCCTCCCCAGGGGAAGGACCTTGCACTTGCTTTTGCTGAATTTCACTAAGTTCCCCTCGGCCCAGCTCTCCAGCCTGTCCAGGTCTCGCTGGATGGCAGCACAGCCTTCTGGTGTATCAGCCACTCCTCCCAGCTTGGGATCATCAGCGAACTTGCTGAGGTTACACTCTACCCCATCATCCAGGTCACTGATGAATATGTTGAACAGGACTGGACCCAGCACAGACCCCTGGGGAACACCACTAATTATGGGCCTCCATCCAGACTCTGCTCTCTTGATCACAACCCTCTGAGTTTTGTTGTTGAGCCAGTTCTCTGTCCACCTCACTGTCCTCTCATCCAACCCACACTTCCTTAGCTTGCCTATGAGGATGCTATGGGAGACAGTGTCGAATGCCTTACTGAAGTCAAGAGAGACAACATCCACTGCTTTCCCTTCATTGACCCAGCCAGTCACACCATCATAGAAGGCTATCAGGTAAGTTAAGCATGATCTTCCCCTGGTGAATCCATGTTGACCGTTTCTGATAATCTTTTTGTCCTCTACATGCCTGGAGATGACCTCCAGGATGAGCTGCTCCAGTCCCTTCTGGGGGATGGAGGTGAGGCTGACTGGCCTATAGTTCCCCAGGTCCTCCTTCTTGCCCTTGTTGAAGATTGGAGTGACATTTTGCTGGCCTCCAGTCCTCGGGCACCTCTTCTGTCCTCCACAACCTTTCAAAGACGATGGAGAGTGGCTCAGCAAGGTCATCCGCCAGCTCCCTCAGCACTCGTCAGTGCATCCCATTGGGGCCCATGGATTTGGGAGGATCCAATTTGCATAGGTGATCTCTGACCCAGTCCTTCTCAACCAAGGGGAAGTCTTCCTTCTTCTGTCCTCTCTGGGGCTGACATGCCTGAGGGCCAGCCTTAGCAGTAAATACCGAGGCAAAGAAGGTATGAAATAACTCCACCTTCTCTGCATCCTGCATCACCAGGGCCCCTTCCTTGTTCATCAGTGGGCCCACTGTACCCCCTGTCTTCGATTTTTCTTCTGGTGTATTTAAAGAAGCCCTTCTTGTTATCTTTGACATGCCTTGCCAGATTTAGTTCCAAGTGGGCATTGACCTTCCTCGTCGCATCTCTGCATACCCTGACAACCCAGAATTATGTCTCTGTTTTCCTCTTCCATAGGTTTTGTATCCTAATGAATTGGCTGCTTTGCATTTTGAATGGCTCCAGCTCTCACTTTTTTATTTTTGGTATGTTGATAGCTCCAGGGAGTATTTCAGTAATTAGATAGGCATGTTGTAGGATTTTGCTTTCTCTTTTCTGTAGGTCTTTTCAGTCACATGCACTCTGGAGATTCCTGTAAGTGTATGGTAATGGTTCAAAGCTGCACCAGGGGAGATTTAGACTGGACATTAAGAAGCATTTCTTTACTCAGAGGGTGGTCAAACACTGGAACTGGCTTCCTAGAGAGGTGCTCAATGCCCCAAGGCTGTCAGTGATTAAGAGGTATTTGGACAATGTCCTTAATAACATGCTTTAACTTTTGGTTAGCCCTGAATTGGTCAGGCAGTTGGACTAGATGATCATTGTAAGCACCTTCCAACTGAAGTAGTCTATTATTTTCTGGATTTTTCTGTTCTACTTTATTTTGAGTCGTGAAAGAGTTCCCACTCAATAAATAGATAGATAGTTATATAGCCAAATAAATAAATAAATAAATATTCTTTGTGTAATGCGATGTGTACACACAGAAGGAAGTTGCTTTCTGTTCAAGAACTTACCAAATGAAAGACTTGCTTCTGCCCCACTACTCATCTTCATGCAGAGGGCAGGACTCATCTGATCAAATTAAGATCTCTGCAATGCAAGTTTCTACATCTGAGCTGATTGCTCAGTTTTCCTCAAAGTTCAATTAACAAAAGCAGAGGGTAAACCAGAATTAATCCCAGCTTCTATATCAATCTTTAAATAAGGTCCTCCTTTATTCCTGCTATTGATGACGGCAACTAAGATGGCATTTAAGATGTGATGGTGCTGAACAAAAACAATTTGTGTTATTCTACAATGAACTTAAGAGGGCATATGTATATCTAGGACAGGAATGAGCTTCTTAAAAAAGAACTACATTGTCATTTTGTGATGGATTACCTGATAGATGCAACACCCAGCTAAATTTCTTCATGATTCAACTTTCTGTGACAAGAGGAAATGATTAAACCTGTAATGTCTAAAGTTGCACAGTGAAAACCACACTAAGACAATAAAATACATTATCTGAAATTCAGAAAAGGCTGATTTCCTTCTGGACCTCTGGTGGTATATATAATATTTCAACTGAGTTACTTAAACATAGATATTCAGTACTTTTTAAGATATTTTAAAGTGTCATATTTGCGAGTCACATGTAGATGTCTGATATCCCAGGGTATGTCCAATGCTACTAATATGTTTAGACAACTAAACTTACTTTTATTTTAAGCATCAACATTTAAATATTTAGAGGTTTAAAATGTTCTCCACATGTACTCCCATCTGAAAGTGTTTGGGGTTTTTAATTATTATTATTTTGAATTTTTCAAAAGATATGTTGAGGCCCAGATTTTACAAACTTAAGGTTTAAAATATTTTGACTCTATATATTACTGATTGGCTCTTCCTATTCTAAGATGTAGAAAGTGAGTTAGGCCCTTTGGATAGGGGTTAGAAAAGGAAAAAGAAAAAGGCCTATGTATCCCAGGCTGTTTTGAAGTGCTCTGTAGAAGTGCTTTGCAGAGACCTGCCCTGGTGTCCTTGTCCCAGAGTTCCCTCTGCAACTCCATTGCTACCTGTTGTCTGTCACTCTCCATCCCAAGGGGGCTGCATTAACTGGATGAGTGAAGTCATTCCTTTACAGGCAGAGTTGAAAATTGCCATGGGAATCCTCAGAAGAAAAATTGTTATATATGGGGAAGATATTTTGGTTTAAGATATTTAAAGAAAAGAAAAAATCACCACTGTTTTCAGGGAACATTTTCTTTCAGCTCCTTTTCATGACACGAAACATCATGCTTTGTCTGTCCTGCTGCAATACAGTGAGTGACACTGCTAATACAAAGTGACTGGACTAAAGCAAACCAATGGGATGCAGCCACTGTAGTTGTATTGATGGCTTCAAAGTCGCTCCTGGGACTGTCAAGCAGTTAAGCTGCAAATGGGCTATTTGCTATGCCGTGCTCCTTGACATATAATGTTCTTTGCATTGCTAGACAAAGAAGGAAGGGGGGGGCTGTAACACTATTTGCTTTTTTACTGAGATTTCTTTCCTCCACAAAAGCATATGATTTAGGCTCTGTTTTTGTTTTGGTTCAAATTATTTTCCAAATAACACTATGACTCAGGAAACACAATAAATGGTGGGAATAATGTACACCTCCAGAAAGCAGTGCATGAGAACACATTATTTTGCATCTACCGCATTAGCTCTACACTGGCCTTTGTTTTCTACCACATCATTCACGGTACAAGTTAATTACATACTTTCAATGTGCTGCTTTCTTTTTTACCACACAAGATAATACAGTTCTGAGCTCATTTAAGCATAGTAAGTGCTTTTCTCCCTATTATGTATTGTGCCAAACAGTAAATAATAGTAATCAATAAAAAGCAGAGCAGAGTTCGGCAAAGTCACTTCTTGTTTTTATTAATAAAGAAAAACAAGATTCTGTTCAGCACAGTGCAGGATGTTCCTTTGCTGTTCCGAAAATACCATATTGGTCATAGCCAATTGCTTCTTGAGACAAGCAGACAGTGACAATGAAGACCTTAATTTGCTTTCCTCAGCATACCCCAGAATTAGCTTTTCTATGGCATAATGGGTAAACCGAAAACACATTGCTGGTACTTAGTGAAACAAAAACAGCTCTTACCAGACGTTCATCCTGCATATGGATGGGCCAACAAATTTGTTGTTGCTCTGATCTTCCTCCTTTTCCATCAGTTTAGTCTGATAAACCGAATTATAGTAGTCTTCAGGACTTCCCCCTGTTATCACAGTACTCATTCAAACATTTCTCCATCAGTTCCAGGCTCTACATACCAATGTCTTTTTATCTATAAAATTATTTATCTGCATCCTGAGGATGACATCTGTCTTAGCAGCTGATGGGGTTTTGCTGCCTTCTGGAACACACTATTGCCTATGGTGTTGTTAACATTCAAAGGAACATAACCAGGAAATTTCTGTATTTCATTTCTCCTACACTGAAGACTGGCTTTGTCAGCAATGTCTGGTTCCTCTCAGTAGATTCTGCCATCAGGGATGGGCTTATTTCCTTTGCCTTTGTAAAGAAGGTTGTAGTTGGTAGCCTAAGTACCTGGAGTGGGTGCTAACCTCCAAATGCCACCTCAGTTAAAAGACAGAGCAGGCTGCAATTCCAAAATCTCATTAGCAACTAGATGCTTCTAAGGCTTATGACCTGAGAGGAGCCAAAGAGAAGGGAAGGTAGGAATAGGGAACTGTGAGTGGAGAAACTTGTCACACAGGTGTGCTGGAGAATAGGGATTACTCTCTCTAGCTTGCTGTATAATTACGCCTCCATTAGATGTACATATTACAGACCTGTGGAGCACTGTTGCAATGAAGTTCTCCATCACCAACATCAAAAAACACATTTCACTAACTTGTAGCTATACTTAGTTATTTCAGCTTATGTGAAATACAGAAGACAATATGATCCACACTGCTGGTAAGCAGCATCTTTCTTCTTCAGTGAAAGTTTCTTTCTTGTATTTGATATTCAGAGAGGCTCAGATATGGCTTTTGCCACTGTTCACAACAGGCAGCTGATCCCAGAGGCTTTATCTCTAATGTGCAGGTGTCTTTCACCTGTGTTAAAGAAAAAACTAACAGATAACAGCAATAGTATCTCAAGCTCTACAGATAAACAGACCTGTTGGGATAGAGAAAGATGCATCTACCCACAGGTTTATAATTCTATTTAACACAGAGTTCTAAGTCCTTTGAGTATAATTTAAAGTTGTTATTATTATTATTAGCAGATCATACAATAATTCTAAAATTCTAAAATTAGAAAAAAGGTGAAATATTTTATAATAATGTGTCTCAGTGTAGACCTTCCTCAATACTTTTTGCTGGTAGCAATTAATTACTTAGTCGTTAGTGCTAATGTACTATACTTTGGGTTTTGTTTATAAATAAGTGTTTTGTAGTCTAGGAGAGTAATTATTTCATCATTCATTTTCAGTCACAAAAGCCAAAGGTGCCTTTTATACACACAAATTAACTCCAGTCTGCTAGCATTTAAATGGTCAAGCTAGGCTTTAAAATTAGAAACATTTAGATGAATGACCAGGAATTTTCTCTTTGAGTAGTGCTAATTCTTTTTTTCTTTAGTCTGACTTCCACTAAGGAAATTAAACAGGTTAATGAATAGCTGGAAGCTGTGTTTTAAGTCGTAATGGAAGTTCTGTTCCGGGGAAAAAAAAAAAAAGAAAGGAAAAAAACCAACACTAAATCTGTAAAAGTCTGAAATAACCATAGATTTTTACATGCTCAGAGATTTCTATTACTCCTTAGAAACAAAGAACTGATGTCTAAGGCTGATTTTAAAAAGTAAGTATTTTATGTACATGTTCCACGTGATATTAGTTTTCTATCAGGTCAACACTTCACTAGGACCTGAGACCACCAGACTTACATCAATATGACTTTTATTATTGTGCAGGTACAGATACTGACCAAATTCACTCAGTTGGAAAGCCTAAAAAGAAAGCGTGGATCCAGTGGCAGTCAGGATTCATTCGTGGTTTCAATACGTTCATGTTTTATTTTTTTAAGGGGAGAGGGAGTGGTGTTGTTTTTAAATGGATTTGTGCCATTTTCTTTCAGTTCTGTAGCCTTCATATTGAGCCTAAAAAAATCCCCAGTAGTCAGAGATATTATCACACCTAACAGAAGGTTTAAAACTAATAGATGTTATGTTACACATTGGTATGCAACCTTTCAGATGCAAGCGCTAACATTGATCTAGGCAGGGTAGTTACATTCTGGATTCTATAAATTATTTGCAGGACATGAATTGAGGCTGCGTAGGGAGACTGTATAGTATGTACTACAAATCTATAAAAAGAATGGTTCTAGCCATTTCAGATAAGAGATAAGAACCAGAAATTAATTGTCGAACAGAAACCGAGAGAAAACCATTATATTGGACACCCTTCTAACCAAATCTCAGTGAAAATGCTGAGAAAAATTGCATACACATAAGTCTTATTTTGAACGGATTAGCTTATGCCTTGTGCTACCTAGAGTACAGTATATCTACCTTAAGTTTGTAGAAAGAACTTACCTCAAACTTTTTGTCTTTTATGACAAATGCCATGTCTCCAGGCAAAGGTGATTATAAAGCAGAGTGCCCTTGTGGGGAGAAAAGAGCAGTTCAGGAAATCCTAGATGTAGAGATTTAAGACACCAAGTTTAGGTCTGAGAGATTTGAACACCACCTCTGTTTCCTGAGAAGGCATACCAGAATTATTTTTTGTCCTAAAAAATAAGGTCAGAGGACAAAGAGTTGCAGTATTACTACTACTACTTTCAATCAGGAGTAGTAGTTAGCACCTTTGAGTGAGATAAAATTTAAAACAATAAAGCTCAAATGTTGGCATTAAAATTTGGCATCTTGATAGCAAAGAAAAGCTGCTTCTCTTCAGTTGTGTGTGATATTGTCTACTCTCACAGAAAGCATACTGCATCACTGCTCTATGGGTGTTCTTTGTTTTAAGCCACATGTTCCAGTTATATTGTTTATTACTCACATTATGCTGAAGTGGAAGCATGTTATGCTTGAAGAAGTCTCTCATGGTGTTGTGGTTTAGCCCCAGCCGGCAACTCAGCCCCACACAGCCGCTCACTCACTCCCCCACCAGCGGGATGGGGGAGACAATCGGAAAGGTAAAAGTGAGAAAACTCATGGGTTGAGATAAGAACAGTTTAATAATCAAACTAAACAATAACAACAATAACCATAATAATATAATGAAAAGGAAAATAATGAGAGGTGAAAAACGGGGGGGGGGAGGGGGGGGGGGGGGAGGGGGGTGGTAGAATAAGCAACCAAAACAAACAAGTGCTGCAGCCACTCACCACCCACCGACCCAACACCACCAGTCCCCAAGCAACAATACCCCCCGCCCCGCGCTGACTCTCCCAGTTAATATCCTGGTCAAGATCATATGACTGGTCATATGGTATGGAATATCCCTTTGGCCAGTTTGGGTCACCTGTCTTGGCTGTGCCCCCTCCCCTCCCGGCTTTGGCAGAGCATGGGAAGCTGGGAAGGTCCCTGACTACTATAGGCGCTACTTAGCGACACTTAGCCACTACTTAACAACAACCGAAACATCAATGTGCCATCAGCACTATACCAGCTATGGTGAAGAAAAATAACTCTATCCCAGCCAAAACCAGCACACATGGAAGCAGTTCAAAGACCCACAGTGGCTTCAGTGAGCTCTGAAAGAAGTTTAGTCGTGCTGGAAGAACTACAGCTTATGCTTTTCTCATTTCTCTTTCTATCACCTTGTGCCATTTACGTGACAGAAGCAAACTGCCTTAATACAACGGTAGTTTGATTTCCCCACACAGACACACAACGCCCTCCTCAATTTTGCATTCAGCACTTCATGCATTCATATTTGTATTATTGTAATTTAATTCTTTCTTTTCTTCTCTCTCTCCCTTTATGAACTTAGTAGACTTAACTTTGATTACAGTGGTAAGACTTTCATACTGGTTTTCAATTTGCAATTGAAAAAAAAACCACAGAAAATGGATATGGAGTTGTATGAAGAAGCATTAATACCTGCTGAATAATTTCCCTAAGGAGAACACTGATTGTTGCAGTATGAGTGCCAGACAAACAAGAACAAAAATATTAATGTTCATATTTCAGTAAACAGGGAGGAGTGAAGTGTACAGAACTGAAAAGAAACTTAAAAAGAAAACGTTATGCCTGCAAACTCACACTGCAGAAGACTTGTCCCTATATTGGTTTGTTGACTTTATATCCATGTAGGCAAGATATCATGAAAAAGTGCTTACTGAGCCCAAGACCAGAAGAAACCCCTTATTTATAGACAAGAAATTTCACCTTCCAACCCATTTTCAGTCTAATACTTTGTTCATCTAGGAAGAATCCAGAACACAACAGAACTTCTAGACACCAGTTGTAAAAGTGGTCTCTCTAATTTGTTCTCAAATGATTTGCTAGAGTGAATACTACCCATACTATATTTTATTAAAAAGAGATTTCCTGGAAGGAGGACGGAATGCTGTTCGGGTCTCTGTTCTGCCTGCTGCAGAAACTGCTGGAAGCAGGGAAGTGGTTTTCCCTTGATGTAGCTGGAGGCGAGCTGAGTGAAGGAGGAATGAGAGAGACCTTGTAGAGGTCTGCAACACAAATGCAGGAGAGAATAGACTGTGCTAGGAAAAGACCCTACAGCAAACAGCTTTACAAGGAGGAAGAATCCCTTGTGAATTGTGTTGAATTTTTTGCATCACTGAAGACTACTGGTTGGAAAGAATGAAGAAGGAGAAAACCACTTGGTGGGTACACTTGATAAAGGAAGATACTTTTCATACTCTTTTATTTAGTCTCAGGATAAATCATTGTCTTGTTCTAACTTCATATTTATGCATGCTTATACAAACTTAAGGAATACCTCTTCTTTCTTTGTTTAGGACAGAGGAGGCATTTCTAACTCAGGTTTCTGGCTGAAAAGGGGGAGGAAATAATAGCACTACCTTCAGGACTGCAGTCTGATTCTCAGTCTGACCAACCCAGCACACAGACATAAAAGTCATAGAATAATCATAGAATCATAGAATTATTAAGGTTGGAAAAGACCTCTAAGATCATCAATCCCTTCCCCTGCAGTGCTGCACTGGGAGCTCACTGCACTGTGCATACTGTCACCTCTGCTCCTTTGCAGACTCTCTGCTCTTCCATTTTTTGAGAACTGCATATCTTGTTCCTCAACACAGATCTTTCAGCCTGATGTATTAAAACACATTTTCTTTGAAGAAATCCCACTTGCCAAGCAGTCAAGCACTTCATAAATGCCCCAGCTTCATTCTCATTACCATGATGTCAATCTTCATATCATCTACAGGATTAGCAGCAGGATTTGTATTCTCAGTCACTAACAGAAATGTTGCCAAATCTTTCCAGTGTAGACGCCTGTACTGTAGCCACCTAAATTTGTCTGACTCTCTAACTGACTTCCATCTCAGTTATCTATAGGCTTTGTCTTCCTGGGTTTACTCTCCAGGAAGCATTGGAAAGAACCTGTCTGTTCTTGGCAAGCACCTTCCACTTCCATAGCACTGAGCATAGTGCTCTAGATCTGCTTAGCCATGATTAGTTATAAGGCAAATCACGTTCTTCAGAATTGTTTATTTCTAGCACAGTACTAACTGCAGGGGAGTCCTTGTGGTAAGGACGACTTGCATCTGGGCTATAAGAGACAATGTGCCTTGAAAGCACTAAAAGGCTGAAGGTTGATCAAAACTAAGTATAGATATGTGTGATTTTATTTATAATTAAACTTCTCATTTCTCCCTATTTCCCGAGAGTTCACACACTGAGCAGTTGAGGAATAAAATAATTTTTTCAAAAGTAAATGGGCCATTACAAACCAGAGAATGTAAAAAAAATAATTTACCAGCTGAGGGCTGACTTCCTGGGTAACATGTATGCTGAAAAAAGGCTTGTGGATCCTACTGGACAGTAGTTAAACATCAGCCAGCAGTGCACCCTGGCAGCGATAAAGGCTAGCAGCTTACTGGTCTGTATCAACAGGACCATTGCCAGGAGATTAAGGCAAGTGATTATTCCCCTTTATCTGGTGCTTATTAGATTGCATTTGGAATACTGTACCCAGTTTCAGGCACCAGGGTGAGAAAAAACTGGAACAGGTTCAGAGGAGGTCATCAAGGTGGTCAGGAACTGGAGCACCGTGACAAGAGGTAGAAGGAGCTAGGCTTGTTGAGCTTGGAGAAGGGGTGGCTTCAGAGGGACCTGTTGTGGAGGTACACAAATTCAAATGAGGCGGGTGATGTAACCCAAAACAATATTCATTCTAATCAAAAATGTTTTGGTACTCCAATGAACATTAGTAAACCACAGGTTCAGGATGCCACCCAGACTTAATACTACAGCGCTGCCTTAAGAATTCCTAAGCTTTAGAATGATGACTCAAGATGCACAGTCACTCACCTAATAAGGCAAAGGCTTTCAACTTGGAGGAGTTACCTTGGGCAGCATCCCAACCCAATGGGAGAGTCCCCAACTGCAGACTCACTGCTCCAAGGAGGACCTACTCAAGTTGCTTTCTAGTGGGACTCCATTTATACCCTAGTCAAATCTGACCTGTGGTCATATATGGTCATGTCCATTTCCTATTGGCTGAGGGCTCCGTCTATCTGCAACGGTGTACATGACAATAGTCACAGCAAGGCAGTAAGGCAGCCAAAAGTAAAAGTGTGAAAAGTATCAGGGGCTGCTTTGCTTCAACAGTCAGAAAGCGCCAGTCTTTGTCAGGGTGGGTGCACCTGCCACAGGACCCAACAGCAGTCCCCAGTACCTACACAGGAGTTATGGAGAAGAGAGACATTCTTTACTGAGGTGAGAACAAGAGATAGTCATCATAAATCAAACCAGAGGAAGCTCAGACAGGATGTGGTGTCGAGGATGGACTGGACTCTTCAGTGGTGCCCTACGATAGGACAAGGGACAATGGACACAAGTTGGAACAAAGAAAGTTCCACCTCAGTATGAGGAAAAAATCCTTTCCTGTGCGGGTGCCAGAGCAGGGGCACAGGCTGCCCAGGGATGCTGTGGAGTCCCTTCCCTGGAGACATTCACCCCCCGCCTGGGCGCGTTCCTGTGCCCCCTGCTCTGGGTGTGCCTGCTCAAGCATGGTGGGTTGAGCAAGATGATCTCCAGAGGTCCCTTCCAACCCCCACTATTCTGTGATTCTGTGATGTAAGGAAACAGGTTTTTACAATGATGGTAATAAGGAACAGAATCTTGCTGCCCAGAGCCGATGGGGTCTCCACCCTTGGATGTTTCCAGGACCCAAGTGGAGACAGCCCTGAGCAGCTTGGTCTGAATTCAGAGCTGATACTGCTTTGAACATGTTGTTGGATTGGAGATCCCCTGAGGTCCCTTCCAACCTGAAAAACTGTGTGACTCTAAAACCAAAAGATAGAGAAACACAGAGTTCCACTCCTCTGCCGATGTAACTGCAAGTCCTTGATGCACAACTTCTCCCCTGCCATCACTTCTGGAGTACTGTGTGTGTTTCTGGACACGTACGTCTTCCTCAGCTGTCTCTGCTGGTTGGACATTCCCTACTGCAAGGACAAGATTCCCTACTGCGGACAAGGTTGCTTGACAAAGAAGCCAAGAGCCAAACTACAAAAGGAGCTGAAGGCACGAGTGCCAACAGCAGTTAATACCTGTCACACATTTCCTAAACGCCCTTTTTAGATGCCATATTTCATGTTGCAGATGGAGTCTTGCATTTTTATTATCTCACTGTGCTCAGTGTAGTCATGTCCCCACATTTGTACAGTCCTATCTGCCTCTGGAAATCCTGCTGCAGATTCCTGGCTTTCCTTCTGCCTTATTGACAAAGTTTTCCTCTTCCTCCTTGAAAAAAAAAAATAGTTGCATCATTTTAATCTTGGAAACTCTATCCCCTCTCATTGATATTCAGTGCTACCCTGGACAATTTTCTTCCAACCAGCTCAGGAAAACAAAGACAGAAAACCCTAGGCAGGGTTGTCTTTAATATTGGATATCACAGGAAAGAAGACCACAGAGTTTTTCTTGTTTGTTTTGTCAGGTTTTTTCCTTCCTGTACATTCTCCAGTTCTGCTTTGTGGCTTTTTAATCACAAGCCCACCTGACAAAGCCAGTATTAAGTGCTTTATGCTTAGGGAGGAAAGAAGGGAGAAAGCAATTCTAGAATTGTTCTCACAGTTGTTATATATGGCTTTGTTTCACACCGCGCTGTTAAAAAATGGTAGGTATCTCTTGCCATCTCTCGGTGACAAAGATAAGAGTACTCCCAGGCCACTGAGAAGCCTCTCTGTCTTGGCCATGAGGATGATTGATAAGTAGAGTAATGATTGCAGAAGGACCACTGAGAGACAGGTTAGAAAGAGCATGCGGGCAACATGATCTGCCTGAAAATGTGGTGGTTTGCTTAGAGTTTCTCTTGAATAACATTCAAGCCAATACAGAAAGGCTAAGGGCTGTATAGATATGTACCAGCATTGTCTGTCATTGCAAACCTTACCTGGGTTTCCCAGCTAAAGGCTGTTTTTCTGAAAAAAAAACAAAACAACAACAACAAAAAAAACCCACAACAACAACAAACCCGAACAAAACACAAAACAAACAAACAAACAAAACCAAAACCAAAACCCGCTGGTATTCATCTCAGGTTTTTAAGATCTGGATTACCTCCACAAATGCTAATAATGAATCTGCAAAGAAAGACACTCACTAATTGTCCTGGTTTCAGCTGGGAGAGATATATATATATATATATATGTGCCCACACATAGACATGTTTAATATCTATGTTAGAAAAGGAGAGACACCTTTAACACCATGTTACCTACACCTGGTGAAATTGCTTAACTCTAAAAACCCTTAACTTTAAGACTTGAGGTACAGTAGATGACTGGTTGCATTAATAAAACTCCTTTCTGTAAATTACTTAATTCTTGGAATAGATCTATGAGGCAAGGTTAGTTCAGGCAAAAATGTGAGTTGGGAGGGGTCTGAAGGGTATGATTTTCCTTCTACTTGGGGTCTTTGGTCATGGCTTCATAGATATGAAGATTTCAACTTAAATTGTATAAAAGTCTGATCAAAAGAAAACTGGGTTTAGGTTACTTGCAGGCAAGAACTGCAAGGGAACTGGATATCTAACACGCAGTTAAGACACACTGTGGGAAAAGAACAGAAGTCTGGTGAAGAGGACTGTAAACATGCTCGTGTGATTTACAGCTGGGGTGCAGAATTATGCATATATCATACTAATCATTGGTTAGTCTTGTGTGTTTGACAAGTAGAACATCTATGTTTAGATAACATAGGCCTGTGTTAGACTTAGAGGCACCCTATCAAACATGCTTGCGATTCCTGCCCTGCTGTAGGAAAGAACAAAGCACAGTGGTAAATTATGCCTGTGTGAATCCCTGATACACAGAAGTGAAAACAGCAGGTTCAGCGATCCTCTAGCAAGGACTGAGCTCTGTGATGCCTGCATCCCCGCTTGTGTGCCTCCACCCGGGTGCTGCTTCAGGGAACACCCTGTCGGCGAGGTAATGAAAATAAATTTACTTTTTTCATTTCCTCTGTGGTTTTGTGGTTGTTCCTACATCCTGCCTGTGCTGGCGCACACATACACCTTTGTCTAAACATGAATGTGCAGTACCACCTAGGAATCTCAGCTGCCCTCCTGTTGCTATTTCAAAAGGGAACAGCTCTCCTCCAGGTCTTATGCCATATCTGCTAGTCTCATGCAGATGTCTGAAACACCTGCCACAATCTCAGATTACCTTTTGACAACATTCAACTGAATTTTATACAATTTTTTTCTGCAGAAACAGAGCTTTGAATTTTGATCCAGTTTTCCCAAATGTATGTGTTAGCACCATTTGAGATGCCCCCAAGCTGCCATTCCAGAAGTTCTCAGGTTTCCTGCAGGTTTCTTTCCTTGTCATATCTTCAGAACACCTGTAATCCTCTGAAACAGCAAGTGGGGGACAGCCTGTTTACTTGAGGGCATCTCTAGTGGCAGTAAGAGCCCACCTGGAACAAACTTTATTTTGCCTCTGGTAGCACTGTGTAAGTGTGATCTCAGACATATCACCTGAAAGCACAGCAGAATTACAGCAAGGATGACATGAAAAGGGATTTAAATGTTGAATTGGTATACACAGAACAATAGGTGATTTCTGAAGATATGCTAAAAAAATTTGGCTCTAGGGGAACAACACAAAGCTTTTAGAGAAATTTCATCTGTTTTAGCTGATTACTGTCTTTCTGCACTGTGAATTAGATAGATTACATCCTTACCGTGCACAGCAGAATAGTATTCAGGTTTCAGTCATCAGATCCCCCAAAGACTTCCCAATTTAAGTAGAAAATCTCACTGTTGTCAGGCTTGTGTTTGAGTTTTTGTATGAGCTGAAGCACTACTTCCCTTTGCAGTGAAGTCATATCCCATCACCTCTGATAGATTTTTCTGAGGGTCACTGGGAATAAAATAGGGAATGCTCTCCTCAAAAACAGAATAGGATCTACTAACAACTTATACAAATATTTGCATAGTTTTCATACTGGAATTCTGTCTCTATATTTTTCTTTGTATGAAAGAGTATGAGGAGAGTGTAGGACTTACTTTCCAACGTTATCTGAGTATTCACTAATGGAAGAAATGTGTTCCATTTTGAGTAATGTAACAACCTGTTTCCCAGCTGGATCTAAACAAAACAGAAGAATGGATGAACTGTGGTTCACAGAGCATTCAAATTGCTATCAACTTCCTGCTCAAAATCAAAGAGTTAGGACTAGTCCAAATCCAACTATTCCTCAGGAAAGACAGAGAGACAGGAACCACAACATTCCAGAAATACAGAGATTTCTTCAATAGAGAAAACAACAATGAAGAAGGAGTGCTCATTTATAGAAATATCCAACACAGGTAAAGAAGTGGAGGTGGAGTCATGGACTGATAATTAAGTGCTGTAGTACAATAATCAGTTTGGAGGCTTGGTTTTTGTGGGGGTTGTTTTCCTTTTTTTTTACCACCATTTAGAATGCATACAATCATACAATTGTGCAAATAATAACTCCACAGTTTAATATTCCAGACTGTGGCTCATCCAGAACTATCACTGAAGCACCTTTGAAATTCAATCCATTCTCCTGAGAGGCTAGAAATATATATCAAACTGAATATGCTAAAATTAATATGAAATTCCTTGCATATTTCTTTCCGTTAATCCATATATCTCCCAGCATTTCAGATCACTTGCTGACTTGCTTTTCTTCCTTCTTTTTTTTTCCCAAGAACTTGTGTTCACCAGTTTGAATACACAAATGTTCCCTTGTTGCTCCAAACACATCCCTTCACTTGTTGATAGATTCAAATGCTTGTGCTCCTGATGGTTTTTGTTTGCTCTTTATTCGGTCACGGAAATCCATGTGTAGGAAGTAGTCTGAACAGATGTTTTTCAGGCAGATAAACTGATACATCATAATTTTGTGCTTTTGGCATCCTCCTTTGATTTAATAGGCATGTGTATACCAAGACTTTATAAACAACTATTCTAAGGACTTGAAGTCCATTTCACTACTGTCTTTTGTTTTTGTTTGTTGTTTTTTTTTTCTAAACCCCCCCATTTTTTTGTCTGTACACAATCATTTTCAGTTTCCACAGGGTTCTTTTACTGTAAGACTTGGTATTTGTTCTTCTTTATATCATGACTGAAATGTGCTAGAAGCTTTACAAGCAAATAAACAAAATCTATCCTTGGCTGTTGAACTGGAATCAGTCCCATACATAATCACTCTAACTGAGCACATAATAATAGCCCATAATTGCACTGTCCTGTTGGTAGGGTTCATGTGACAGCAGACTGAATCATGATTTGGTTACTCTGGACTGTGGTGGTGTAACTAAAGCAGAATTCTGCTCCTGGGCCTGAAAGTTTAGAAATATGCTAAGCCCCTGGCTTTTTCAGTAATTCCTATGGATTTCTTTATCTTAATGGAAAATATGGTTTACAAATTGGTTTTGTTGCAGCTGCATTGCAAATATTTTATATACAAATAAATAGTCTAGATGCTACCTGACAATGAAAAAAGAAGTTATAAACTTGTATTTGAAAGTATCAAAATGCTCCCCTTTGGGGATGGATTCCAAATGGATGCTTCCATTTGGAAGTGTTAAAAAGTAACCTCTTTGCACCTAGGGCTTGGGTAAAAGAGGACCCTGTACAGAAATGTCTATACATCGTGCTCCAGTACTAAGCAAACAAATAGGTTGTATATGAAATTGTAGGCACATCAGCATTTCTTGGTCTTTGTGACCACAACTGTGTTTCTCTATTTGGTGGTCCAAGGGTTATGAGTAAAGACTGGGTTGTGTCATTGGCCTCCTTCCTTTTGCAATGCCCCTTTCACTTTGTAAGTAATATCCCCCATACATATGAATCTGTGAGATTCTCAAGATATGACCACATTCCAGCATATAGGAGATCTGAATTTAACAGTCCAAAGATCTACTGATTTCTTGAGTAGGATAGCCTTGTGTTGTCCTGGCATACCATCATCCAACGCAAGAGGATAGAGACTTGAGCAAAAATCTGAAGACATGCACCACTTCCATGGTTAAAATGATCACCTGTAGGAACTCACTCCAATGCCATGTTATTTCTAGAAACACTGGCAAGGGATACAGTTAGAAAACAATAAGAAGCAACATGTGCTTCTTTTGCTGAGTTTTTCTTTGTGTTTTTTAGATTTGTCTAAAGAAGAAACCAGAACAAAAAGATGTTTCCTAACCAAAACAACAAAGGGGTTTTTCTTGAAGGAGTCTATCAGCTGACCCATTCCTAACTGTAACCACGTCCTCAAACGGCAAGCACATGAGGTGGTAATTTGCTTTCTCAGCTTCCTTTCATGCAATTTTTCAGCACCAATAGGGGAGTAAATATTGTCTGTTAGTGTATAGTGTATCAGTCCCTCCATCTCCACTCAAGCACAATCAGAATAAATAATTACCGATGCAGTATGGTAACAGAGCTGTGCTGTGCTTCACACCGAGTAATTGTTTAAATATCTCTAAACAGTAAGAACTCTCTCCAGAAAGCATCAGCAAATTGTAGTCTCACTGTGAAAACTGAACACACAATTTTCTGTAATTTTATCAGCTCATCAGTCTTGACAGTAAATGAACATTGCCACCAAGTTGTCCCCGGTCCTTTAGGGTCATATTCAGTCTCTAGATGTTTCATTTCTTCATTCCTCCTCACTGAGAGGTACATGCCTTAATACTACAGAAATCATAGTGGTTAACAGTAAGTTCTTCAAGACTAGAGAGGAGAAAATGAACGTAGAGCTTTGAGGGTATTACACCTCTGCTCATTTGGAAAAAGTCTGTGGTTGTTACCAGCTTGAAGAGACAAGGGTGGTGTCATTCCTTTGTCTGAAGTGGCTGCCTAAATTTTCAGGAAAATACAGAATTTCAAAAAAATACAGAAATACAAGTTCAATCTGTTGTAGATTAATTTAATGCCGTAGAAATATAGGGGCTTAGGATCTTTATATAATTGATGGAAAGAGTTGGACACCTCCACTGTAGGACTCAGAGCACCAAATTTAGGAAAAGCCACATATACATCCAGGGCTCCTGAGGCTCAAACAACTTTAAGGCTAAGAAAAGCTTGTCAAGTCCCTGGAGATAAGCAGAGTGAATAACCCAACACTCATCTTCCTCCCAAGTTCAAAATCTCATTATATCAACCAAGCAATCACAGAAAGTTACTCTTGTAAATAAGGTTTACCTAACCTCTTCCAAAGCATGGATATCTATGTATTCTGATCATGATCAGCCAACAATTTTTCACGTGATTGATAAGATATAGGAAAATTTCCAAATGCTGCACTTCCTAGAAGTATTAGTAAGTGCCCAAAGGATGATGATTTATTCAGGGCTGGATCTGCTTCAGTCAAGCAAACAATTAAAACACACATTTAATGTCAGTAAGATACAGCTGAAGAACTGTACAGTCTCCAGTTAAAACATTTTAACTGCCGGGTCCAGCTTAGAGCTCAGCATTTACTGACTTTCTAGATTAAAGCTTGAATGAGTTCATGCCATTGAAATTCCATTTAGGCTTAGGTGGAGCTTTGTGTAAATGACTTCTGCACAGGGGCACAGGGCCAGCGAGGAGTGTTTTAGCCACTGGTTTGGTTCCTTCAGGAATGTATTTACCTCTCTGGGTAAGAATGGAAATATCAAGTAGTTATTGGATAAAATTGAATTGATGAGCAGGATTTAAACTTTCCATGTCAGTCTTCATGGAAGTGGAAAAAGAGAACCTAAAGATCACATATATATATATATATGTCTGAGGATTTGTACACCTGCGTTGGGAATGCCCATGCCATGATTTGAAAGACTTGTGGGAATTATCCTAGGAATCGGTTGTTCCCATTGAGGCAGGATAAGGTACAAATCTAAGGGGGAAGCTCTCCAGTCATGGAGTGGCAACTGTCTGATATTCCCAGGGATTGCACAGGGTGTGGGACATGGCATTGCCCGAGCTCCACACATCCCATAAAATGGCATCACGCAATACCAAAACCTTGACCCTAATGCTGCTCATTTCCTTGTACAACTTTATACCATTAGTCCATTTTACTATGTTCCTCTCAAGTTTCTATAACAGTTCATGAATGTCTATACTTCAGCAATAGCCATAAATAACCAAATCTTTACAACAATGAAGAGTTTATGTAGTGATTTTAATCTCTGTGAATTTTTCACATACACCATGAAAGGAGAAATTGAGCTAATTGGTTTTAAGTCCATCATATTAAGGATGACAACAAACATTTAACTTTAAACATGCAGTTTCCTAAATTAAAGTTCACTCTGGCTGTTATCAAGTTGACATTAAAAGTGGCCATGGGTATTTGAAATCTTGACCATCAGATCAATTTAGATTGCTTATTGTAATTGAAGAAGTATGAGAATTTCTGAGATGGGCACGCATTTTGTGTATCTGTCTTTACATGCCATAGACACAACTGCCCACATGAAATAAAATTTGAATCAGCAGTCACACAACTTACTCCAAACCTGCTTTTTCATTGTCAGAGTAAGGAACACTGAAACATCCTTTTATTGCTGATTCCAAGCAGTACAGATAATGCTTATTTGCTTTGTCTCTAAAGAGAGTATAGTTTTTAATTTCTCCTGGAGCAGTGTCATATATCTATTAAACATAGAACCTACATGATTATTCTACAGAAAATGAAAAATGATCCATAGGATTGTTCTGGGACTTTTCACTGTATTTGCCATATCCACAAAATAAATACACGAAAGACAGAAAATGTAGTGATGAAACAGCTATTTGTACTACAAAATTAGCTCTTTCACTCCCAGTGAATAGCCTTTTTACAAGAGTAGTTTATTTCAATCTCCTCATCTTCCTGAAATGAATCTCTAGTGAAAAACGATTATAGCGAATATTTCCCTATTCCCAGTGTCTCTAAATGTACCTATATTAATTTGATGAAGTTATATTAGTTAATATAAAGTTTTTTCTCATATAATTTCTTGTATATATGTTTGTGTGCCTGTGAGTATATATTTGCATGTGAAAAAAACCAAGACAGGGCCAGATTTGACTACCAGGATGATTGCCACTGGCAGCAATTGGGAAAGCAGTTGCAAACATGTCTAGTCCCTTCTCTGGGGCTGCAATAGCTGCTGTCCATGGAATTAAACTGGGAATACTGACATTTCCATCCTGGCCGTCACAGGAGATCAAAACATATCATTTAAACCAACCTCACGGTTCTGAAGATGATGTTTTCAGGTGTCCCTGAAGAGGGTCCATTACTGCAGCAGCTGCTGAAGGAAGAGTTTTTACACAGTGGATGCAGATTGAGTTAAATTTGAGAATCCTCTAAGGATTTACTGAAAGCAGCTTGATTGAAACTTCATGGAGGGAGAATTATGCATAAATGCTTAAATTTTGACTCTCACCAGCAGGACCACACAGTAAGATGTGGCATTAGGAAAGGAAAGATCTCACTTACAAGTGCTAAATGAGCATGCAGGTAGTTAAAATTTCCCCAACTTTTTTGAACATTTCACTTCAAATCTATATGTGATTTAAACAAGATTTTTAGGTGTACTACCAAAGCACCCAGGCTCATGTGGCCCTAATGTAAAGGGTATGTGTAGGTTCAATCTCATCTCAGCAGTAACATTAAAAGTAATGGCTGAAGGCATCTAAATGGACTGAAGGAATAGAGGATTCACATATGACTGTAGTCCTACAGATCTTATAGTCAGCTAGATATAAAACATAAAAATTTCTAAATGTCCCTATGGACATAGAAGGTTTGGTCAGAGCTCATACCTCCTTGGTCACCAGAAAATGCAAGTAAAGTGTGTAGAAGCAGTATTTTGGATTAAGCTGTATGGTGCAGCATTACTTTTGCATGAGCAAGACTCTGGAGTGAAAAAGCTGAAGAAAAAAATGGGAAGGATGTGACCTCTCCTATAATTTACCTCATCAACATTTACAAAACCTTCTGGAAAGGGGTATTCTAAGCACAATGAGAGGTCTAGAAATGTCAAAAAGCAAAGTTTCCCCCAGAAATAGCACTGAAAAGGATTTAATTAGATTAGGAAATGCTGCCAAGGCTCAGTCATTTGAGTAGCCCATGTCCCTGCTCTGATCTTCAGAGCTCTTTTCCTCCTCAATAGCATAAGAGTATCTCACTCCTACTCTTCGCTTTCTCACCAGATTTAGGAAGTCCCTTCTCTGGACATAGGTTGGCTCATTCTCAGGCATCCTTACCTCACTATGTTCTGCATATCAAGGGCAAAACTGTTCTTGTCTGCAGTCAGGCAATTCTAACAGAGATCTCAAAGATAATGACTTTCCAACAAGTTTCACGAAAACGGCAATCTGAGTAGAGAAGGCAGTTCAAATGTTCATAACTTTGTTTCTAAAAACTTTCATGTGTTAACTTCTATAATCAAACAGGCCAGCATATATTTCACCATCAAAATCTACATTAAGAGACTGAGATACATGAGAAGAAACTCTTTATAGTTAAACAGTTGATCAGCTTAGAAATACAAGACCATAGAAACCAGGCTTCATTAACTCTGAATCTCACAAACTACTGGAGTTCAGTTTACTTGATTCCTTTTTTTTTTTTTTTTTAAGCAGCATTACTAGAGCATGATCTTTCTTCATTTTGCTCTTGTCTTTTTTTTTTTTTTTTCTGATGAATGTGGTAAAAATAAAAGGAAAAGGAAAGAAAAAAGCAGTTTAGAATTATAAGGGAAAGGAATTTCTCGTCTGTGAGAAAACCTGAGAACCGATGGCCATTTATTTCTGATAATTTTGTTGTTTGTTGTTAAATATAGTGCTGTTTAAATCAGCTGTCATGGAGCCCATTCTACCTCTACGCAGCTGCCAAAAATATTCCTGTTCGATCTGCTTTTGCATATTTCAGATGTTTGCTCTAACTCACCAATTTTCCTTCACAGAAATGCATTGGCAGTATTCTGCAAAAAACTCCGAAGGAAAAGAGGGGCATCTGAGGCTGGATTTTTGTTGTTTATTTGTTTGGAGGCTTTTACAGGGACAGAGAAGGGAATTGCTCATTTCTTCTTAGGCACACTCTCTATAATGACTGTCTTTTTCATATAAGGCAGCCACACATAGGGGGAAGTGATAAGAAGTGCAGAATTAATCC
Source organism: Phalacrocorax carbo (assembly GCF_963921805.1). Classification (NCBI taxonomy): domain Eukaryota; kingdom Metazoa; phylum Chordata; class Aves; order Suliformes; family Phalacrocoracidae; genus Phalacrocorax; species Phalacrocorax carbo. The sequence continues at coordinate 6,742,445 of NC_087514.1, read as the reverse complement.
CACTGGAGTCCAGCCAAGAGCTGGCTGTATAGTAGGTTCTGTACCTGGGAAATGCCAGATGTCTATACATTCAGGAGTGCAGAAATTACCGTTCAAATTACATGTTTGTCCAGCTAAACAGCTCAGAGGCAGAAGTGACAATCACAAGGGGTTATTATTCGATGCATGGAGTGGTCCCAGCTCCAGCCAGGGGAATCCAAAGCATCCGTGCAAATCGGTTCTGTACAGACTGGTCCCTTTGTCCCTGACTGCAAGGACTTGCACATAGCCCAGATCTGTTGCAATTTAGCTCTCTCTCTTTTTTTTTTTTTTTTTTTTTTTTTTTTTTTTTTTTGACCCACTTCTTTCTAAAAACTCAGCAGGTGTGATGGAGGGAAAAGCTGAAACTAACAGCACCATCTACTGGATATATTACATTATTGCCTAATAGAGCTAATTCTGAGCATTAATGAATACAGAAAACAAGCAAGAACAACAGATCATCAGGGATATAGGATGTTCAAAGTCTCTTTCCTATAGGCAGGGATTTTTTTTTTTAGGGAATCTGAAATATAGAAGGAAACTAATTTATCTCTGTTATTTCTCTGAGAACAGCCTGGACTGCTCAGCATTGCTGCATTTTGGACAATTATTCTTGTTGGGGCTACTAATACAGAGCAAAATGACTTTTGAAATGGGCAATGAACAGCTGGGACAGGTTCAATGAAAACTTTGCTTTCAAATCCAGGTGGCTTCAAAGATGAAGCGAATGAACAAACTAAAAACAAGCAAAACTAATCAGAAGTTGTCTCTATCATATGGTCTTGATCTAGGCCTATTAGAAAGATAAGGAAGCTGAGAAAAAATAAAAGCTATTTACAAAGAAAAAACTATTGGAAGCACTGGACTCTGTCCTCCTCTTACCTGGGTTTGCAACACGAGCTTAGGAGGCTTCTTAAACAGCAAGCACAAATATCTATTTTCAAGACAGGGTTTTTGTCTGCATTTTTCAGTCTTAGATGATAAGTATCTCTTAGCTGGAAGGCCATGAACAGGAATAAATTGAAGCAGTGGAGAAGGAGTATGGAAGGTTTTTAAATACTCATTACTAGTCAGCTGTCTGTCTCAAAAATGCAGTTTTGTGAACCTCCTTACAGGGGGCTTTGCAGATATCAGAATATTTTTCTCAGCACAGATTCATATATGTAAAACTTGTTGCTCTACTAGGCTTTTTTTTTCAGCAGTCTATTTGTGTGGTAAAAGCCTGTCATCATCAAAATAATTCAGTGATCGTTTTATTCCCTATTAGTGCCATCTGAAGTGCAGACCTGGAAATGCAGACTGACTTCTGCTATCTCAAACCATTTCACTGAAAGGCATGATTCTTCCCATCACACCCACCAAACTCATCATGCCAGCGATTTGCTACAGTTGCATCCCTACGACAATGAGATGAAACCAAATTTATTTTATAAGCCGTTTCTAAATGTTAACGGTATTATGATACTTGACATATAGCAGTGTAACTGCAGAAAACCCCCCAAAACTGTAGTGTGCATAATATGAAATTTCACAATCCAAATTAAACTCACATCTGCCTTTGGCTAGAGGCAAAATACCAAAGCAGAAAAATGAGATCTGAGGAAGCTATGATGCTCCACCAGTAGACAAGAGCTTCCTCTGAAGACGATAAGGCATCTTCTGAACATAGAAAAGCACCACTTTTCTGACTAAGTGAATGAGGACACAGACCAGACTGTTCCTGTTCAGGCTTCTGGAAAAATATATTTTATACCTGCTTATTTAGCTCTTCTTACCTCTAAAATGAAAAAAAAATCAACTGTTAAGTCCTTACATTAGTACCAAAATACCTCTCACCCTGGCTGTCTTTAGCAGGCTCTCTATAAGAACACCCAACCCTCCCTTATTTCAGCTGCACAGAGCTTATGATTTAAAGAACAATCAGGTTGCCTTCCTCTTTCCTAATTCAAAACCAGATAGCTGTCTCAGTTACAATGATGTGTTCTGTAATTTAGGGAGGTTACACCTCCTTGGGGGAGGCAGCCTTCCACAGTATGGACGGTTGCAGCATTATAAACTGGTTCCCTTTAGGGATATCTGATAACCCTTCTGAAGAGTCTCCCACGTGCACAGGGCCTAAGTCTGGGGCAAACATAGAGGACGCTGGACAATGGCTATATGACTCCTGAAATGAGATACTAGGCTCAGTCAATCATATCCTAAGACAGCACTAACTTCCAAATTGAGAGCAGGGTGGGGTAAGAGAATCATAGAGAAGGTGATCATAAAATCACAGAATCACAGAATGTCTGAGTTGGAAGGGACCCACAAGGATTATCAAGTCCAACTCTTGTCCCTGCACAGGACAACCCAAAAATTCACACCATGTCTCTGATGGCCTTGTCCAAGTGCTTCTTGAATATCACCAGGCTGGTGCCGTGATGCCTCCCTGGGGAGCCTGTTCCAGGGCTCCACCACCCTCTGCGTGAAGAACCTTTCCCTAATACCCAACCTAACCCTCCCCTGGCACATCTTCCTGCCATTCCCTCAGGTCCTGTCTTTGGTGACCAAACAGAAGAGCGCCGTGTCTGCCCCTCCTCCTCTCCTTGTGAGGAAGCTGCAGACCGCGATGAGGTCTGCCCTCAGCCTCCTCTTCTTCAGGCTGAGTAAACCAAGTGACTTTAGCCACTCATCATACGGCTTCCCCTCTAAACCCTTCACCAACTTTATGGCCCTGCTCTGGACACTTTCTAGTAGGTTTATATCCTTAATGTCCTGTGGTGCCCAAACCTGCCCACAGCACTCAAGATAAGGCTACACCAGCACAGAGTAGAGCAGGACAATCACCTCCCCCAACTGGCTGCAATGCAGTACTTGATGCACCCCAGGACACAGTTGGCCCTCTTGGGCGCCAGGACACACTGTTGGATCATGTTCAACTTGCTGTTGACCAGAACCCCCAGGTCCCTCTCCGCTGGGCTGCTCTCCAGCCTCTTGTTCCCCAGTCTGTCAGTATGTCACAGAATCACAGAATGGTAGGGGTTGGAAGAGACCTCTGGAGATCCTCTTGTCCAACCCCCCTGCTTGAGCAGGCACACCCAGAGCAGGGGGCACAGGAACGCATCCAGGTGGGTTTTAAATATCTCCAGGGAAGGGACTCCACAGCCTCCCTGGGCAGCCTGTGCCGCTGCTCTGGCACCCGCACAGGAAAGAGGTTTTTCTTATATTTAAGTGGAACTTTCTGTGTTCCAATTTGTGCCCGTTGCCCATTGTGCTATTGTAGGGCACTATTGAAAAGACCATACTCCCTGCTTTTTGACACCCACCCATCAGAGAAGTATTGATAAGCTCCCCCCTCAGCCTTCTCTTCTCCAGTCTAAACAAACCCAGGTCTCTCAGCCTTTCTTCATAAGGGAGATGCTCCTTTCCCCTGATCATCTTGGTAGCTCTCCATTGGACTTGCTCAAGCAGTTCCACATCCTTCTGAAACTGAGGCACCCAAACCTGGACACAGCACTCCAAATGTGGTCTCACTAGGGCAGAGTAGAGGGGGAGGATAACCTCCCTCGACCTGCTGGCCACACTCCTTTTAATGCACCCCAGGATACCGTTGGCCTTCTTGGCCACAAGGGCACACTGCTGCCTCAGGGTCAACTTGCTGCCCACCAGCACTCCCAGGTCCTTTTCAGCAGATCCGCTTTCCAGTAGTTCAGCCCCCAGCCTGTACTGGTGCCTGGGGTTGTTCCTCCCCAGGTGCAGGACCTTGCACTTGCTCTTGTTGAATGTCATCATGTTCCCCTCAGCCCAGCTCTCTGGCCTGCCCAGGTAACATCTGGGGTACCCATGCCCCAGGTGCACTTGCCCTTGTAAAACTTCATACAGTTAGTGATTGCCCAGCTCTCTAACTCATCTAGATCTCTCTGCAGGGCCTCTCTGCCCTCGAGAGTGTCGACAGCTCCTCCCAATTTTGTGTTATCTAATTGGGCTTTGGGTGCACAAATTTCCTTCCTACCGTGGCAAACAGTATCTCCATAGCCCTCCCATGTCACCTGACCTTGCTTCCACTGGTCATATAGTTTCTTTTTTCACCTTATTTCTAGAAGATCATCCCTGGTCAGCCAAGCTGACCTTCTGCCTCGCCTCCTTGACTTCCTATATTTTGGAATTGTCTGTGCCTGTGATTTTAGGAGGTGGTACTTAAAAGGTGACCAGCACCGATGGACCCCAGCACCTTCAAAAGCTTTTCCCCAGGGGACCGTACTAAGTAGTTCACCAAGCAACCTGAAGTCTGCTCTCCTCATATCCAGAGTTGACGTCTTGCTGGCAGTTTTCCCCCTGTTACCATAGATTTTAAACCTGACTGCTTCATGGTCACTGTGGCCAAGGCAGCCACCAATCACCACTTCACCCGTGAGGCCCTGTCTGTTAATAAGCAACAAATTGAGGAAGGCACCCTTCCTGGTCAGTTCCCTTAGTCCCTGTACCAAGCAGTTATCGTCCAGATGGTTCAGGAATCTTCTGGACCTGTTTGTCCCAGTTGTGTGGTATTCCCAATTGACATCTGGCAAGCTGAAGTCCCCCATAAGGACAAGAGCAGATGACTTAGAGGGATCCCTTGGTTCCTTAAAGAATAACTCATCAGAGTCATCATCCCTGCTGATCATTCATGTAGCATCATGCTTGTTTTTTCTGTTTTGTTTTTGTTTTGCTGTTTCCATGGAAGATACTACCATTTGCTGTAATCAATTTAACTTTTCTCTTTTCTCTGTTCTAGATTTCAAGGCAGGAAATTATACTAACACTCCTTGGAGAGGGTGATGTGATTTGCACTCTACAGTCCTCAGTCTTTCTCCCTGATTCAGCTTCCTTCACAGGGGAAATTTATACTGAAGTGATATTTTAGTGATTTAAATAGCATTAGATGGGTTTTGCTGGAGAAAAAAAGCAGAAGGAGCAATTTACCCTGTACAAGAACAAATCTGTTCTATGTAAACAATAGCTTATTTCAGTATATTTTATAAACTGATGCCTGGTTAAGAGCATTTCCCAGGTGGCCATAGTGAATGTAGTTCCTTCCATTAGCACTCCTGGTGTGGTGAGAGAGCTTTTTGTAATGTGAGATGAACACATACTTTGTTGGATCACATCTTTTCCATCCATACCTGCATGGCATCTCGCCCTGACATAGCTAACAAGTGTTAAAAAGAATTCATGTTTTTGAGTATCAGTTGGATTTGGTGTCTATAGCAGAATCTGTCACTGCACAGAAGCATGGAGCTTTCCTTAACAAACAACAAAAACTCATGGATAAGATAAAATCAAGTTCCTACTTTGGAAAAGCTTTTGAAGTCCTTCTGAGAAATATTCTCATTCACAAAGCTCTAAGAAAAGAGCTTCTCATCCTGAGGAGTCTATAAAGGCAACATGCGGGAGTCATGCAGATTACTAATACATACGCTGGTTTCTCCCTCTTGAAGAATGACCATGCACTTCTCCCAGTCCTCCCACAGTACCTGTTGATTTTGTATTTACCAAGGAACTGCTTGCTATCAGTCCATTCATAAATACAACAGGGAGTGTTTGGACCAGAATTATAGATAGAGTGATATTTCAGATCTTTGGTGATGGTCTTGATCCCACCTAAAACTATTTTGAGCCATTGAAAAAGATTAAACCACTCTAAAGCCAAGGTCTACTTTGAACTAAATCTGGCAAGGCATGTCAAAAATAAAAAGAAGCAGTAAAAGGAAGACAGGAGATACAGTGGGCCGACTAATGAACAAGGAAGGGGCCCTGGTGATGCAGGATGTAGAGAAGGTGGGGTTATTTCATACCTTCTTTGCCTCGGTATTTAATGCTAAGGCTGGCCCTCAGGCATGTCAGCCCCAGAGAGGACAGAAGAAGGAAGACTTCCCCTTGGTTGAGAAGGACTGGGTCAGAGATCACCTATGCAAACTGGATCCTCCCAAATCCATGGGCCCCAATGGGATGCACCGACGAGTGCTGAGGGAGCTGGCGGATGATCTTGCTGAACCACTCTCCATCGTCTTTGAAAGGTTGTGGAGGACAGAAGAGGTGCCCGAGGACTGGAGGCCAGCAAAATGTCACTCCAATCTTCAACAAGGGCAAGAAGGAGGACCTGGGGAACTATAGGCCAGTCAGCCTCACCTCCATCCTCCAAAAGGTGCTGGAGCAGCTCATCCTGGAGGTCATCTCCAGGCATGTAGAGGACAAGAAGATTATCAGAAACGGTCAACATGGATTCACCAGGGGAAGATCATGCTTAACTAACCTGATAGCCTTCTGTGATGGCCTGACTGGCTGAGTCGACGAAGGGAGAGCAGTGGATGTTGTCTCTCTTGACTTCAGTAAAGCATTCGACACTGTCTCCCATAGCATCCTCATAGGCACGCTAAGGAAGTGTGGGTTGGATGAGAGGACAGTGAGGTGGACAGAGAACTGGCTCAACAAGAAAACTCAGAGGGTTGTGATCAAGAGAGCAGAGTCTGGATGGAGGCCCGTAATTAGTGGTGTTCCCCAGGGGTCTGTGCTGGGTTCAGTCCTGTTCAACATATTCATCAGTGACCTGGATGGAGGGAGAGAGCGTCCCCTCAGCAAGTTCGCTGATGATCCCAAGCTGGGAGGAGTGGCTGATACCCCAGAAGGCTGTGCTGCCATCCAGCGAGACCTGGACAGGCTGGAGAGCTGGGCTGAGGGGAACATGACGACATTCAACAAGAGCAAGTGCAAGGTCCTGCACCTGGGGAGGAACAACCCCAGGCACCAGTACAGGCTGGGGGCTGAACTACTGGAAAGCGGATCTGCTGAAAAGGACCTGGGAGTGCTGGTGGGCAGCAAGTTGACCCTGAGGCAGCAGTGTGCCCTTGTGGCCAAGAAGGCCAATGGTATCCTGGGTTGCATTAAAAGGAGTGTGGCCAGCAGGTCGAGGGAGGTTATCCTCCCCCTCTACTCTGCCCTAGTGAGACCACATTTGGAGTGCTGTGTCCAGGTTTGGGTGCCTCAGTTTCAGAAGGATGTGGAACTGCTTGAGCAAGTCCAATGGAGAGCTTCCTAGATGATCAGGGGACAGGAGCATCTCCCTTATGAGGAAAAGCTGAGAGACCTGGGTTTGTTTAGACTGGAGAAGAGAAGGCTGAGGGGGGAGCTTATCAATACTTCTCTGATGGGTGGGTGTCAAAAAGCAGGGAGTATGGTCTTTTCAATAGTGCCCTACAATAGCACAATGGGCAACGGGCACAAATTGGAACACAGAAAGTTCCACTTAAATATAAGAAAAACCTCTTTCCTGTGCGGGTGCCAGAGCAGTGGCGCAGGCTGCCCAGGGAGGCTGTGGAGTCCCTTCCCTGGAGACATTTAAAACCCACCTGGATGCGTTCCTGTGCCCCCTGCTCTGGCTGTGCCTGCTCAAGCAGGGGGGTTGGACAAGAGGATCTCCAGAGGTCCCTTCCAACCCCTACCATTCTGTGATTCTGTGATTCTATATCAAAGGCAAAGAGTTTGGAAACCTGCTCCTTTCTTCCACCACGGTTCTAGTCCTAATAAGATGTTGAAGCAGGAGATCAGAAATTAAAAGTTATGAATCAAGCTGGACAGGCTTTACAAGTATGTTAGAGAAGTGGGGACAACATAATGAAATTTGATATTTCAGTTAGGAAAATCTGGGTTGTATGGGGTGTCCAACAGAATAAATGGTGCAAGTAAAATTTTCGAGTGGTCCCAGTGGACTGGTGGAATTCAGGACAGTTCTGGCAAGCACAGAGATGGAATCGTGCTCCTTTCCCATCTAAATCATGGCAATCCAGGATTGAGGTCATTGACAAGACAATCTGGGACACTCCTGGTTGGTGAATAAAACCAATACATCTGTTCCCTGAAATAATAATCCCCTAATCTCGCATTAGATGTTTTACGCTATTAGAAAAAAAAACAAACCCAAACCCAAAACTCCCACAAATCTCTCAAAGTATAAGTAGTTATTTCAGTTAGAAATATAAAGAAATCTATTCAGTCATTTCTGTTCTTAAATGCTCCCCAGCCAACTGAACAAACCTATCTATCTGACACAATTTATATCAGTTACATGCAAAGGTTTTTCAAGGCAATTCTGGATGTTGCCTATCCTGAAGGTAAAAACTGCACTTTGCAATGTGTCTTCATTTCACCTTCCTCCTCTCTCCCCATCCTTCCCTTTCCCCCTGTTCATCCTCTCTCCACCATGCTGTGGAAGTAGGCTCTATTTATCTTGTCAGCAGAGCCACTGGACTGGGACCACAATGCTGGGCCTTCTTTTCCTCTTACTTGGTGATAATATAAGATAATGTGAAAGTATTACTAAAGGCAGGTTAGCTTGGTTTTGGGTCTTCTCTATTTTATGCAGACCAGGGTTTAACTAGGAATTTCCAAAATCTGGTCGGAAGTACACACTGCACCATGGCTCCCTCTGAGGAAATACAGGAACTATGGTGGCTTGCCGTGGCAGAGTTTTATGTGTGTCTATGACTTGAACATCACACATCAGCACTTTGCACTAACAGGCTGGTCTAGTAAACAGCCATAACAGCCCCAGAAGCCTTCACATTATCCCTGTAGTATGCCTGTCCCAAGGAGTGTTAGACACCTGATGTCCACCCGGAGTGGAAGCCCAGGCCACAGTTCAAGACTGATCCCATCCCAACCGCTTTGTGTCTGGCCCTGCTTTGTCACACTTGTCCTAGAACTGCCACCATCTGGGCTGAGGTGAGCATCTGTTGGCTGTTCCCAGCTCTGGAACTCAGATTAGTAAACTAGACATCTCTGGCCAGATTCTGCCACAAGAAATTTCCAGTTAATTTTAAGTCAAAGATAACTTATATACACAAGGGATGGCTTTCATGCATGCTCTTATCAGTACTTATTAGCTGACTTAGTTCTTCCCTCACTGTAGAGCAATTTTAGGCCTCTGATGTCTAGTTTATGCATTCCCCTACATGGCAAGAAACATAAAAGTTAAGCATTTACATGGCTCAGCGAACCTCACTCCTAGAACATTAAGCTTACTGACTCTGAAAAGGTGTCTCTGATGCCTTCTTTTAACATAAAAAACAGAGCACATTAAACTCTTACTTATTGCTCCAGCAGATTTTAGTGTTGTGGGTTGAAATAAAAGGTTTTCTACTAGCTTAAGCATGGTGAGAAACCTCCACTGTTGCTGCACTGTATCCTCTGGGCACACTTCCTCCGGGGCTATTCCCTTCTCTTGTCCACAGGGTCTATGCCAGCCCTATCACCATAGCATCTGGATACCTTCCAGTAGAGGATTAACAGCTGACACACAGCTGCTTTCTATCTTTTTCTCGTGCCCAAGAAAAAACAGGCTGTCACCCTTGCACAAGTACCAGATCTGACTTAAATCACCATTTCTCAGAAACAAGATCACTCTTTTATTTAAATTAGTGTACATAAAATTATATTCTACTAAATAAATCAGTCTTTCTTTCTTTCTTCCTTCCGCTCTCTTTCTCCTCCTCTGCTTCCCTCCTTCCCTTTTTCCCTTCCTCCTTCTCCCCCTCCCTCCCTTCACCCCCTCCATTCTAGATGTACAGGTATGAACTGCATTGTCTATTCTACCTGCAAAACCTGTTGTAAGCTGTCAGCTGAGCTTCTATAGAAAGAAACAGCTACATAGTTATTGTATGTTTAGTGATATCTGGTGGCAAAGCAATTATACACAGCCCTAAACAGAGACACTCCTAAACAGAGTTCTTTTAAAAGATGCTGCAGGACTGGGATGGGAATCTGGACATGCAACTGTGGGTTTTTTTTTCCTATTTTTCTTCTCTTCCCCCAAAACTCTTTCTGTGAAGACTGTGAGAAAATAAAATGGTCCATTCACAGATGTAGCCACTTTATTAAATCAGTCTTCGATCAACCACAAAAGTGAAATGTAATTCACCCGTCTAAGATAAAATTGACAGTTCAAGAAAATGTTCAGGGCTGATGACCGACCCAGGGCGTTAATGCATTCCACCTTCTGCAGTGCACTCTTTCTTCTTGAAAGTCACCACCCTTGACATGACCCAATTTGAAGAAAAACATACCCAAAAGTCGGTCTAATCTTGAAAGCAAGCATCACAGCTCTGGTGAGGGTGATGACTTCTCGGGGAGGAAGGTAAAGCAGGCTGATTTGTCCTGCCACATGAGCAGCAGCTGCATACTCCTAAAGCAACAGACATTAGAAGTGTGGAAGGGAAAAACAGGATTTGTTCCCTGTCTTTCCTCTCCTGGCAGGTGTCACAGCAATACAAAATTGTGAGAATACTCAGGCTGCAACAACAGCAGAAAAAGAAGTGGGGAAAATCTGTCAAAGAATTAGAAATGGGAAGATAAGAGATATTTTTTGTTATGACCACAGCTTTGTGTATGGGTCCGTGTGTGTGTACAAGGGGCAGAGAGAACGACCCCCTGAACCCACGAAAAGAAAAAAAAGCAAAAGAAATTTTCTTCTGCTTAAAGCTTTTCTTAAACATGCCTCTTGAAAACCCACTCCCCCTGCCCCCCCACCTGGTATCTTGTAAGAAAAGTATTTTTCCCTCACAGTGAGAGTTCAGAATTAGTGCTTACCAACACAGCACTCATCATCAGTCATGCATTGTCCATTGTTTATTGAGCTAGTGCCTTTACCACGCCAATATTTTCACGTTTTATTAAACCTTCTTGATTTTTTATTATTCATTCCCTCACATGCTCATTTCCTCACAGCTTGCTCTGGTTGTAGTCTGCAGTATTCGACAGAAATAGTGCAGAACCTCCAGCACCTCAGAATCAAAGAGATTTCTTTGGGGGGGGGTGTGTGAAGCAAATAAAGATCTTCATATAATACCTTTTATATTCCCCCCCCATAAGAAATTCACTGTCATACAGTGCTCTTCACTCAGACATTATTGTAGTTTGGATGGAGAAAGACCAAGTATACTCAATATCCCATCTTTAATCTCCTAAGACCAAGTCTTAATCATCAGGCAACGAAGTATCCTGAAGGGAAGGGAAGGGGAGAGAGGAGAAGGACACGGGCAACTCAGTTGTTTCATTGAAACTTCTGCATTTTGTATTAAAATATTTACATAATAATTGAATTTCCATTCTCTCTTTCACAAGGTGAGTCTAAACCACATTGTAAAGGTCTTTCTCTCCATGAGAAGGCATAGCAGGACTCCGGCATTACTGGTATCCTGTGTCTGCTAGACATGAAAAAGCGGGGGTTATTGAGCCTTCCTTGCAGTTTGTTAGAGGGTTTTGGACATTGAATTGTCAAAATAATTGAATCCTAAGAAGAGATGGAAGTGTGTGGGGAGCCCGGAGCTAAACAGCTAAATCTTTGAGAGATTTGTATTTTCACCTGCTTTCTCAACACTTGGTTTTGGCTGCTGTCTGTTCAGGGTAATGTCTTTTGCAGGTCCCATTTTTATGTTCCTACCTCTTCATCTTCACTGTGCTGGGAGTCCAAGCATCTCATTCAAGGTCATGTATTGATTTAGGAGCTGGGGAATCTAAATCTCTTAGGTGCCTAAATGTTCATTTCCTCGTGCTGAATCCTGGAGGACAGATTTCACCTTTGCTCTGCTCTCACCAGGAATACACACCAATTTAATAATCTCTAAGACTTCAGGGGGTATCAGAAGTATTCAGAGAAGTACAATGTATTCGCTTATCCATAATTTCTGACAGAATTTTTCTGGTTTGTGGCAGGGACAGGAAAGGACAAGATATGTCTGATACTGGTGCCTGCGTAGAAGAGGGCAGTGAGCATTGGATTCAACCCAAAGCTTCTCAGAAATATAGATCAAACCTATATTACCACCACCACCATTATAAAGAGGCACCAGCACCCAGCCTACCTTTTCTGGGCTCCCACAGGAAAGCAATGCTTTCAGTGGGTCCCAGCAGTCTGCTGCTGACTTTATATGTGCCTGGACCAGGTCATCTTTGCCCTGCACTGCTCAGCGCTGAGAAACTGCTACCCCAGGAGCTAGGAGAGGACTCTCACACCTGTTTCACAGCTACACTGACCCCAGCGTGAGTCCAATACTACGGAGCAGGCATGAAGAGACTAAACGTGCATGTAAATTTGCCTTACAAAGGCAGAGGGAGAATGCAGTCAACTGGAGGGAGAACAGCAGCACACACAATTACTTGAACAAATTGAAGCAATCCCTTGCTTTTTGACCCAAACTGGCAAGGATCCTGCAACAACCAGCACATAATTTCTCCCACTAACTGACCATAAGAGGCAGATAATATCAGCTCACTAAAGACAGGAAACTGCTGCTTCTTTCAGATCATAATTCAATTAACTGTGATTTTCCTAACAAGCACTTTTTTTCTTTTTCATTACTAGAAAGAAGAGGACCCAGGGCTGATCCCACAGGCTTCCAGGCTTTAAAGACAATAATAATTTAATGAGACAACTTGTGTTGCGTTTATCCTCCTGCCGCAGGCACAAACACTCCACAGGCTCATGGGCACGAGCTGAGAGTGGAGCCAGCCCACCTAGGACTGAAGATGCAACTCAGACCTTTTCTGTGAGCGGTATCCAAATGGGAGCCAGATTAGCCTGGGGCATGGGGGGTGTGTGTGTGGAGGGGGGGGTTCTGTTATGGTTTTAGCAGTCCTGGACTTTTTTCAGACATGTAACTCTTTAGAAACCTGGCAAAATTAAAGATGTAGAATATTTTGCCAATGGCCTCTACTCTGCCCCCCTTTCTTCTCCCCAGAGAGACCGTCTGCTATTTCTTTCTTATGTCTGAGGCTTGGAGGGAGGCTCTTGGGAAAGTGTGCCATGATTTTAAGTTAATAGTGCCATCTAGTGATGTAAGTGACATATGTGCCTCTGAGCCACCAGGCAGAGCTGCAGTGCTCAAGATCTTCCCCAGGAATTAACCACCTTGTATAATATTTAATAATGTCTCTGTGGCACCAAGGTGACCTGTCCCAGGGGCAGGCAGCGTCTGCACACAAACCTGACAGCTGCCCTGGAGATGGGAGTGAAGGTGAGGAGACAGTATCCAGAGCTTGTGGAAGAAGGAAACCCATTGAGATCTCTATGTGAGGTTTTAGGATACTCTGCTTAGCACCTACAAGAGTGGGAGAAAGTAACGACTCTGGTCCTGTGATGCCCTTGAATATTCCTGCTACATATATGCACCTCTATTCCACATATATGTATATGGATATTTGTAAATACATATGTGATATTTGCACCTATATCTCCCCAGCAGCAAGCATAAACACCTGTTGAATCCTCAAAATTTAGCTACCTGATTCCCAGAGGCTGTATTTCATTAATCTATTTCCAAACAGGGGAAAAAGGCACATGGACACACACACACAGAGTAACCAATCCTGAATGACAGCCATATATAGATACATGATCATTTGAAGTATTTCACTATGGCAACATAACCAAATATACGTAAAATCTCAGGGACTCTTTAATACACCCCTGAATTTGATTTTTCAAGAGTAGGTACAATGAAAGTTTATTCTCACTCCCATTGTGAAGCTTTTTCTCTATACTCTCTCCATGTGCCATTCAGAGTTTGCCTTCATGCCAGTCCCTTAAGATATGAATAACTACCTGAAGACTTCTTTTTAAGCCTGGAGCATGCAATGACAACACTTTCTGTGATTTATTTTAATGAGAAGGCAAAGCACTATTATGAAGCAAGACTCCAAGAAAATCATTCATTCCAGCTGCTGAAGGATCATGCTGGATGACATATTTCCATGCCTTCTTATAGCTGACGGAATGAAACGGGGATAGAGGTGTTCTTATTTTCCTGAATAAAAGATAGGAAAAGTGGGTCTGGAAAGTAGTTCTGCAGGGATTTGTACCAGTATGCTTGTGTCAAAGGTCTGAAAGGAGACCTGGCTGCTCTTTGCTTAGCTTGTATTTATTCTGTACTTCATGTTTTGCAGTTTCCCATAATAACTTCCAGCAACAGGGGCAGAAGAGTCTGCCTCTTTTCCTTTCCCTGCTCTTCATTTCTTTCTGTTTTTAATTACTGGTGGGGTTTGTTCGTCCGTTTGTCTGTTTCCCTCTGACACTTCAGAATCTACCCAGGGGTTCAGGGTAGGATGTGCTAATGACAGAAATGATATGGAAATTCCTCCAGAATCTGGATGGCATTTCTTCAACATACACTCAGGGTTGGAATGATTGTCAGGCTGCAGGCATAAGGGAATTTGTGGGACAAAGCTCTGCAGACCTGCAAAGTATGGTTTGTTTCTAAAATCATACATGAATTTTTTCTAAATCATCACTAGCTTTTGCAGAAGGTGAGTATAGTGGCAATGCCAAACACCTCTTGCATTTTTTTCCTTTGACATATCATATTTGGAGATTTTGGTCTTTCAATATAAAATTTTAGTTTCAAGCAGGCTGTTTGAAAGTATTTTCTGCCCCAGGGTTTGAAGTACATGTTCTGTGGACCAAACATTAATTGCATTGTTTCCTGTGGGTTTGAGGACTGGCCTTTATGACCCCAAAAGTTACCTTGTGCTCCTAATATTGTTTTCATTTCCTTTTTTTTTTCCAGCATTGTTCCTTTCAAATCTTAAAATAGCTACAGCGTCTAGCTTGAAGTCAAGTTGAAAAATTAGGATATGATCAAAGAAAGCCTGAAGATATATATCCAGGGACTTGTTTTCTGTCTCTCCGCTCACCATTTGTTGACCAAGACTGCAGAAAGTAAATGCACTCCTGGAAGACTCTGTCTGAAAGGCTTGTCTGAGAAATAGCACATGGTTACAGTGAGGAGCTGCAGGATCTAACTGTTCTTTGCATGATTCAGGCAGGGAAATTATTTATATATGCAGCACACAAAGGCTAACCACAGTCGTGCAGCCTCTAAAGCTACTGCACAAGAACCTTCATGCACCCCAATGTGTATAATTTATTACACTGTGGGCATGGGTTTTAATGGCTTTGTGTATCTCAATTATCCTGATCAGTGGGTCTTGTTGACTGTAAAATCAGTTTGATGTTTTTTTCAGAAGTGGAGAGGATTTCACACCATTCTGAGTGCCATTTGCCTGCAGGTAAAGTACATCACCATACCAATTAGAGCCAGTTATGAACTGGCTGGCCTGCCATGACATGGAGACATCAGGCAGGATTTAGTTTGTCTTTGCAGAACAGAGAAGGTAGAACCTACACTGGTGTTCAGGTGTCTGGGATTTGCATATCTGGACTTTCCACAGCCTTTGGATACAGGTTGCCTGACTTTGTCTTTACAGGATCCTTATTTGGGCCAGGTGAAAATACACTGGTGTGGGATCTTGGAGAGGATCATATCTGTTTGAGGTGTTGTAGTGCTTTGGTTTGTGGCCAAGGCCATGCAGCAGCACACCAATTGCCTTCTCTTTCCTTTCCCAATACGGATCAGCATGGCACCTGTCCCCAGCGAATAGACATATAAAGATAAATGTCTGGCTGCATTTCCTGCAGATTTTTACAGCTGCTTTTCTATCTAAAGTCTAAAGTGAAATCAGACCCTGCTCCCTGCCCTGCACAAGCTCCATTCCCATATTCCCATCTGTTTTGTCAAGATCAGTTGCAAATCCATTATGTGAGGATTTGAGAGGGGGAGTTATCGAGATTATGTGTTGGGACTTGGTGTTATCTAAGCTTTTTTGATGGAGTGCCACCTTCTGTTTGCTCTTCAGAAAGAACATCCTACTAATAGGTTGGTAGGCAAATGACTGTAAGCATGTCAGCTCTGTGACTGTGACACTTATTGTTCTTATTCCAGACTGTAAGGCTGTGCTCAGTAACTGTTGTTCCCTGCCTTTCTCAAAGTACTCGCGTCAGGTTTCAAAAGAGGAATGTGCTGTCATGGAACTGAGTGAGATAACACTTGTGTTTGGAGCAGTGGGTGTGAAACATGTCTACAGAGATGAAGTCACTTTAAAATACAGAGCACTTGATTCCTTCATGCCTGTGCTTTGGCTTGTTACTTTCTGTATTAATCAAAAGATAAGGGACTGAACATGGACTCTCTGCACGCTCTTGTACATGCCGCAATCCCCCATAGGCTCTAGGCAAGGGGGCACTAAAACTGTGCAGTCCAAAAAAGCCAGCAGTGGAGCAGCTCAAAGGCCAAAACTCAGACTCGAACATCCCCTCTCCTATCTTAGCCTGGGGTTTGCTACCACTGCTCTACACCCTGCAGGTCTCTCTTAGTGTAAGGGGGGTGGTGCCATCACAGGTTTCTTTTGGGACAGTCACACTAATAATTAGCAGTCACAGGCCTGGGCAAGGACTTTCTCATCGTCCCAGTTGACTAGTGGCCATTGTAGCTTGGGAGTCATGCTATCATGCCCTGATGAGAAAGGGAAAAGTCTTTTTCACAGGTCTTTTGCATTCCGAGGGGTGGCATTTTACCTACTGCCTCCACCAGCATAGCTTGAAGAGTCAGATATCCATCTAAGTAATTTAAGAGTGTGATTCACCTGACTTGTTTCCAATATCAGTCTTAGGATGAGATGATTCACCTTCCGGAGAAGCATCTCTCTATCTCTCACAGACTGCTGAGGAATCCTAAACACCTAGGTGCATCTGCTGAATGAACGTGTGTGCCTCCTGTGCTGGTATATCCATATGATCAAGTCACACTACGCTCCCTGTGTGGTCAAAAGTCAGTAGAGTTTAGGGACATCCTAAACTTCACTGACTACATTAACTTATCTTTGTTAGCTATAATAACAACACAGATGGAGATGCCTGCACTGTAAGCACGCAGCACTGGATGAGATGAACCCTGCACTAGTTTTATACTAAACCCCACATCTTTAAATGGATGATGTTAGGTGAGAAGAATCCCACTCTGTCATCTAGGAAACATATCTAAGTGCCCAAATATTTAAAGCAAAAGGCTGTAGGCAGGACAATGGGCTTTAGTTCACATTTCTACTAGTTGTGCAGATGAGTCATATGCTTTTTGGAGAGGGTAAGGTATATATAACACATGTACAAAGATGTTAGAGTGCTATGACTTGTATCCTTTGCCACTTACTTCAGAGGGAGCATGAATTACAAAAAAAAAAAAAAAGAGAGAGAAAAAAAAGGTGAAACTGTAAATAAGTAAAAGCCTGAGTAAATAGAGAATCTGTTTCTATGACAGGAACAGTAATGGTCCTTTCAATAATGCAGAGTTTTTGGATCCTCAAATCCTTTTTTTTAAAAAAAAACCCTCTCTGGAACCATTTCAGATTAATGTTGTTAGTCTAATTAGCAATGGGTTTGTCACATTCCCAGCTTATTCACAGGACAATACATTCAAAAAGGTTGCTGCCTTTGTTTGAGCTCATTAACATTGTATATGCAATTACAGTTACAAAACTTATATTTTTGCTTATTCTTTGGGGGAAGAAAAGACATCTATTTGGAATAATCTCTACCACATTCAGACTGCATAAGTAAGTTATTTTATATATTCACGCCATCAATATCTTGTCTCATTTTTCTATTCCTACCTACCTCTATAGAAAACACCTTCAGCTCAGAACTAATAAATACAATTAATATTACAATTTCTTTACACTTTGATAGCTCATGAAAGAGAGCATTTACTAGCGTAAGTCTTGCTTTCACAAGTCCCTTATCATCGTTTTCATCTATGACACCAGACTGAATTGCAGCTGATCAGGGGTACAGGTCTCCCTAATTCAGACTCTCCCAGCAGCTTGGAAGCAGTTATACAGAACTTAATGGAAGGCAGCAGCACGAAATTATATGGATCAAGAATGCAGCAAAAGACTTTAGTCTTTAGTGTCAGTGCTTTTTTACCCTGTTACAGACTATTGATGGTTTTAGACCAAAATACCATTAAAATATCCTTGTAAACCCAAAACAGCCATTTAAGGTTTGTCATTTTCCTATCTTTATTTTTTTCCTGATCTTTCCTTCAAGAACAGCATGGTGTGTACAGGACAGTGTATACACATACATGCATTTACAGCGACACCATATAATTCAAACCTACAATTCTCTCCTAGAATGCTGGCTATGATTGTAAATGACAGTCTTTATTCCTTGAGTCCTAAGATAGTATGAAATGGAAGATGGAGAAGAAGAGAAGGAAAGTGTGAGAAAAAGAGATACCAAGAGTAAATTACTTCCCTAAAGAAAGTTGTTGATACAATGAAATTGAAACGAAAGCACATGTACCTGTATTAAGTCCCAGGTGGAATTTATTTGAGTGGAATTGGTGTTTCAGAGTGTAGTCTGCTGACACTGAAATCACCAGGAAATTTCATAGCAAATGGGAATATGATTAAACAAGGTAAGACATCATGGGTTAACTAGGACTGTGTTAGAGGACTTTACAAGGATGGACCTGCAAGCTTCTTTTATAAGGAAGATGTATTAAGGTGACTTGATGGACAGCTAAAACAGAGACAACAAGGGTAGAGACCTGCATCTGCAAAAAGGTGTGAGCTGTACTGAGATGATGGTAATACCCTCACCACATCCCTTGATGACCTAAAATTCTGTAGATGGACTGGAAGCTTCTCAGAATTAGCAAACTAATGTCAGAGAAGGAAGGAATTGTAATTATTTAGCTAAGTGTGAAAAGAGAGACAAAGTAATTAATACATAAATTTTAAGTAGAAAAGAATTCCAGAGAACCTTTTTTTTTTTATTTAAAACTAAGGAAAGACCATATTGTGAACAAAAAAAAGGACACCATTAATGTAATTACAGATTTAGACTCATGTTGTAGACAGAATTGGGCCAGTTGTTACCAGAAAATCCAACATTCATTATAATTTATTTAGAAAGGAAAATCAAGCTGCTGAAAACTCAGCAAGCCAGTGGAAAGGAAATAAGACCCAATGAAAAATTGGAAAGGAAAGATAATCAAAGACCCAGCCAGGGTTTGATGTGTCTTTTCTTTCCTTCCATGACCCAGATCACCAGGAAAAGACAACTTCTGTGATTAGTGCCCATGTTCCCATCTTGTACCCTGGAAAATATCCTTAGGTAAAAAATGGGTTGCCAGTGGGAGAGAGAAGAGAAAGCAGGCATAATCTTTGCCAGTTCAAAGGAAAAGAACTGAAGGTATCTGTTATAAGAAAATACTTTATCAGCATTAAAACAGCCTCCTCTGCCCATTTCACCAGAGTCATGCAAGGATACACTCAAATGCTCCTCTTCATGACAAGCATAATGATGGTTTTAAAGTCAAGAGCATTTGTTCAGTGGGAACTGGATAAAACTGGTCATTTATTGCTTAGTGTATGGAATAACAGGTCCCTACTACTGTTATTTGGTCTGTGCTTGGTATGAATACATGGGAAGAACAGGGAATGAATCCATTAAAATGAAAGGTTGGTCAAATATTTTAGGGGAAATCTTGGGTTTTTTGCTTTTTTTTGGTCTAATTTTATTACTTTGCATTGTCCACTTACTTACTACTCATTCATGCTACCACACTGTAATCAGATCAAACAGGAATTTCTCTGCTTATAATTATAACTCTTTTGCCAGGTGTTAGTGACAGCAAATACAACACATATCAGTCATTCAGGGTGGGTATTGCATTTTTAAAATAAATAAGCTGAGAGTTCAGGCCATTATACAGACAGATTCCCTTTTCCATCCAAGGAAAACTGAAATTCCACTTTCTTGATAATGTTTGTAAGTCTCTCCTTCCTCACAAGTCCCTTGCAGCCTTTGAAAACATGAAAAATAGTTATTTTAATTATTTTTTTTTTTAAGAAAAAAAGATAAAAACACGCAAGAGAAATAGGGAACCCATGTAGATGGATTTAGGGATGATTTCAGGTATGGACCTCTGTTCTGCATTGATCAAAAGGCTTGACTTCCATGAGCAGAAGGCAGGCAGAACTCTTGTTGACAGGAATTCTTTGTATGGCTTTATGGACCATTATTTGTGATACAATCATCAGAAATTATTAGAATTTAACATATTTCAATCAACTATGCTCAGATGAGCATGATAATTATTTGCCTTTTCACAGGTAAATGCTAATTTAGGTGAGTAATTTATTTCCCTCAAATTCTCCAGCCTAAGTGTTTGCAAGATATTAGTCAAAGTCTTTGCTTACGTTCAGCCTTTTGTGTGCTGTGGGATCGTGTTTTGCTAGAGAGAAACTGCTGTCATCTGGAAAATAACTGAAAATCTTCCAGAGAAAGAGAATTAACCCAAACTTTGTGGGAACCTGGTTGTCTGTGACTATGGTCATGGTCCCTTCTAAAAATGACCAGAGGCTCCATGCAGCATGACAGGTTTCAGCACTTAAGCAGACCAATTTTCTCTTAACCTCTTCCGTTGTCACATGTGCTTTGTGCTTTGTGTTTCTCACGAGTGTGTATGTTTGTGAGCATGTGAGTGTGTGCTTCTGCACCTGTAAGAATGGTTTGGCTAAATTTGAGCTCCAACAATAGATCATAGAGTGGTGGTAGTACTTCCACTTAGAGCTAGCTCTTCAAAGCCCTTCTGGAGGGGTTTTCCCCCTTTATTACTTTGCACAGTGTGTCACCTCATGTCAACAGTATTGGCATTTTTGGGTTATGGTATGGTCTAAATCCTAAATAGTAAATACCTGGGGAAATTATAGTTTAACTTACCTGAAACATCATGAGAAAGAACTACAGCTTTTTCATCCATAGTTACCCGATGTGTTGATCTTTGTGATGCTGTATGGCTCACGCAGTTATATACATCAGTGTACTCAGAGACTTGGAGCCCTTAGCCTCCTTTTGTGCAAACTGTCTCATTAAGTAAATTTGTGTTGCTATGGAAACACAATATCTAGCACATGAATTGTGTTGGGAAGGAAAAAAACATTAATTCCTTTAAAGTTCCTCAAGGCTGACCATTCCCTTAGGGAGGATCTGCTGTAGCAACATCTCTGACTCATTTATTTATGTCATTAAAATCCCTACAGGAACCACAGGACTGGATGCTCTCCTCCTGAGACAGTCTTCCCCCCACTGACTGTTTATCCTTTCCCTGTTTTAGACTCACAGTTGGTTCTGGGAATTTGATCTTCTTGCTAGACTTTTAGAACGTCATTGACTATAGCCACTCTATCCTAAGACATATCTGTTTTTATAAACTTAACAAGTCCATGGCAATATTTCCTTTCAAAGAAAATTGAGGCAGAGCTTCCAAATTATTTGTTTTCTCCCAGTTATCAGACCAAGTGTGGATGGAGTGAAAACACAGAAGAACTTGTAGGCACCACCCCTTCATTATCATATCCACATCTCAAAACACACCCCTGTTTTGTTTCAGCAAGAAAAATATTACCATACCTCCAGTCACCCATGCAGTAAACAAAATAAGCATTACGAGAGAGTGCTTATCAAATCTGAACAGAAGTTGGTGTAAAATTCTGGAAAAACAGCATCTGACTTATTTTAGCGTAGCACAGAATTAGTACAGGCAGTACAATGCAAGACTGGAATCCAGAAAGCTGCTGAGACATTAATGTAGAGGAAATGACAATGCAAGGACTGTACTGAAGTCTTCAAAACATTAGAAAGTCACCTTAATACTTATGTTTGCACATTAGAAATGGATTAGAAGCTGAACTACTTCCTTCTTCGTTATGACACCTGCATGCATTCATATTCAACATGTTTTATCAGTTGAGAACAGAGACTGAAATAACTTGTTTAAGAAGGTGTTTCCAGTATGCAGCAAGCCAGTGGCATAACAAGGAGTAATTTGGTAACAATATTATACCACAGGGACCCAATCCTTGGCTAGCAGCTGCATAGAAACAGAGGATATGGTTTCTTCAAAGATTTTGCACTGATATTGTTAAGTTATTGGATTAAAGGCTAAGCAAATTAAGCATAAGGACCTGTCAAGGATCAAAGGAACAATGATAGGTGAAGGAACTAGTAACTTAATCAGTGAAAACCAGAGCACTGAGCCAGCTTCTCCTGCAGACTAGACCACTGTCCTGATATGTAAGCTACCATGAGAAGCCAGCCAAAGACATTCCTTCCCCAGAAAGCCTCGCATACTAAAGGGGTTATTGCTTACGGGGACTGTTACCTTGGGGAAATGCTTCTTTATCCAAGGTTTCCTGATAAAAGTGCTGACAACCTGTTCTTTCCAAAATTTCTAATTGGCTTAATCAAATGTTACCAAGTGGCTGTAATGACATAAAGTTTAATGTATGATTGGATCATTCTCCACAGCAGACAGTCAATACTGAAAATATTTGATACATGGCTTGGAGCTCACTCAAATATGAAACCTTTTTCCCACCTTCCCTATTTTTTAGCTCTTAAGATTATCCATGGCAAATTTTGGAAATGGCTGGTGATTCTGAGTTTCCAGGTTTTCTGAAGAGCCTCCCTTGCATCAGCAGATGCTCTTCAGCCTAGCAAAATGAGCACCTATGTTTCAAGCATTAAGTTAGGCACCTCTTAGGAAACTCTTTTATTTTGAAGTTGAGCCTGCATAGTCACACATAGTCACACATATACCCACACACAATTCAGGAAGCTACTAAGTTAATTTTCTATCAGCTGGGACTTCTACATCCCAATACTGCAATGACCACATCTATTTTGGATTGACATCAACTATGAAAGCATACATTTATGTAAACTGAGTGAAAGAATCATACTTAAAACTGTAATGGACATTCAGTATCTTCACTGTTCTCAGTAGCTACACTTATCTCTCAGTGAATTGCTTGAGCTGCAAAGACAAGCATCTATTTTCATCTCTGTTCTGGAGGCAGATGTTGATGAGCTAGAGCTTGAATTTGCATAGAGGTTTTAGAAGACAGCCTAGGTTCCTGCATCATTTCCTTGTTTTATTAACATATTTTTTGGTGCACATATCCTCTTAAAATTAGAAGTGAAAGCATTCATTTTCTTCATAAAATATATAAAAAACATTTCAGAAATAAGATTTTCAGATATTAAACTCAGAACTGCTTCCTCAAAGAGCTCTTCAACAGCTTCTTCCACAAAAGCTTATTCTTAAGCATTTAATTTCAGATCCTGTGAAGTAGGACAGTGTCATAATCACCATTTAATTGATGTTTTAATCCTTCTGTTTGTCTGAGTGACAGTAAGGGGAATGTTAATTAAACAGCAGTTCTGCTGTGATAATATTTAAAAGCCTTGTAGAAGTAAAAAAAAGACTTTGACATTTCACAGCACTGACACCTACCTGAAAATATAATATTTTATATTTTAGTGAAATATGCAGTGAAAATGCATTTTTATGCAGTATACAGTTCTCAGTTAAATTGCAGATTTTTTTTGTCCTTTGAAAAGAAGATGCCAGAATCTAGCTGAATAGACCAGGGATTAGGTCATAGGCATAGTGCATACTGTTTGTCAAATGCATGGTTCTATTTTCACATATAACTATGAGAAAACGTCTCTATTGACTCTTTCCACATGCTTTCCACATATAAAACAGAGAAGACATTGACCTGATGATGTAATCTAATGATACATATTACAGAAAAGATAAAAATTTTTTCACAAGAGGCTGAAGAGCAGCCCTGTGGAAAGAGAGCTTGATGTTTGGGTTGATGACAAGTTGAATATGAGTCAACAGTGTGCCCTGGCAGCCAAAAGGGCCAACTGTGTCCTGCAGTGCACCACCCACAGCATGGCTAGCCAGTCGAGGGAGGTGACTGTCCCACTCTGCACTGCACTGGTGCAACCCCACCTCGAGTACTGTGTGCGGTTTTGGGTGCCTCAATATAAGGACATCAAATTATTAGAATGTGTCCAGAGGTGGGCGACCAAGATGGTGAAAGGGCTAGAGGGCAAGGCTTATGAGGAGCAGCTGACATCACTTGGTTTGTTCAGCTTGGAGAAGAGAAGGCTAAAGAGCAACCTCACTCCAGTCCACAACCTCCTCAAGGGGGGAAGTGGAGGGGGAGGTGCTGATCTCCTCTCTTTGGTGACCAGCAACAGGACATGAGGAAACGGAATGAAGCTGAACCAGGGAATGTTCAGAATGGACATTAGGAATAGGTTCTTCACTGAAAGGGTGGTCAGTCACTGGAACAGGGTCTCCAAGGAAGTGATCAGGCACTCAGCCTGTCAGAGTTCAAGGAACATCTGGACAGCCTTCATAGTCTTATGGTTTAGTTTTAGGTAGTCCTGTGAGGAGCAGGGAGTTGGACTTGATGACCCTTACAGGTCCCTTCCAACTTGAGATATTTTATGATTCTATGATTCTATGTTTTCTCTATATATAGTGACTGAAGTTTTTCCCTGAAGTTAGCTTTGGCTTGGAAATTAACAAATTCCAATTATAAAACATTTCTACATATATATTTATTACAACTATATACAGTACTACCTGGTTGTAATGATATTTCAGAATAATCATTCTGCGTTTGTTTTCTTTCTTGTCAGTGGAGTGCTACTCAGTGTAATCTATGTTTCAGTTCAGACCATCTTAAAGCAGACACCAAGATTTGGCCACTTCTTTTTTATCAAAGAAGATTGAAAGAGATTTTGTTTGTCCCTGCAAAACACGAGATAAGAAAAGACATGATTAATGACTGAAGAAATTAATATGTAGTTAACTCTGAATTAATGTGGGAGACTGTTTCTGATTATGAGACCAATATTGCTCTGGAACAGCCTCTAAGGCATTATGGGGAGGTAGAACATCTACCAAGGTAGAGCTCTGTCCTCTCTTGTGGCTACTCTGCATTGTGTGTCCTGATTAAGCTGGAAAGGTATAATGGGAGGATTTGGGTAGGAGAAATGCAGTCGTAGTGAGAAAATGTTAGTGTCAACAGTTTAACATAAAGACTAGTACAGCCCCTGAACAAACTGCTCTTGGTGGGTGGGGATATTTACTGTGGCCTAATCTGCAGTTAAGTCCTCTCTCCTCTTTTAGACGAAGATGGAGACTGACAACACACTTTGAAAGGTAGGGCACATAGGGGCAAAGAAGGATGAAAGACAAAGCAAAAGTGGAGAAAAGGAAGTGAAAGAAGATAGCTCCTACTTTTATTTGAATATGTGCATCTCAACAGGATTGATCTGACCTATCTTTGAAGGTCCAGCTTGAGTTTCCCTAATTAATTTTATTTACTGTTGTTATTTCATTCTGTTCTTCTCCCTCACCCATCAAGATTTCTCTTGACAGATCTTCACTTGAAGGTAAGCATTAAGGACAGAGAGATCTTTCCGGACTGCATAAAAAGAAGCATGTCCAGCAGGTCAAAAGAGGTGATTCTCCCCTTCTATCCCATTCTTATGACACCCTACCTGGAGTACTGCATCCAGCTCTGCGGTCCCCCCGCACAAGAACTGCATGGACCTCTTAGTGTGGCTCCAGAGGAGGGACACAAAAATGATCCAAGGGCTGGAGCACCTCTCCTATGAAGAAAGTCTGAGAGAGTTGGGGTTGTTCAGCCTGGAGAAGAGAAGGCTCCAGGGAGGTCATATTGAGGCCTTTCAGTACTTAAAGGGGGTTTATAAGAAAGAAAGAGAGAGACTTTTTACCAGGACCTGTAGTGACAGGACAAGGGGCAATGGTTTTAAACTGATTGAAGGTAGATTTAAATTGGACATAAGGAAGAAATTTTTTACAATGAGCATGATGAGACACTGGAACAGGTTGTCCAGAGAAGTTGTGGATGCCCCATCAAGGGCAAGTCAGGTTGGATGGGGCTTTGAGCAACCTGATCTAGAGAAAGATGTCCCTGCCAATGGCATGGGAGTTGGACTAGATGACCTTTGAAGGTCCCTTCCAAACCAAACCATTCGATGGTTCTATGATTCTATGAAATCTGATTTCCGGACCTGCTTCCTTTAAGTACTTCTTTAGCAAGTTTCTCCAATATTCACTCATTTATTTTAATTAGCGACAATTCTGTAGCCCACCACAACAAACAAGAAAGAAAAAAAAAAAAACAAAAAAACCCCCAACCAAACAAAAAAACTTCACCCACCCAACAACCCAGTCAACATCCTTCTTGCAACTATTTGGTTTTTAACAGATTTCCCCCAGTCCCTCAGGAAACACAACATCTGCAGCACCAACCCACCTACTGTATTGACTTATTTCAATTCTTCATTACAGTCTTTTGGCAGACTTGCAAAAAAAAGCAGTTTATCAGCAAGCTGAGTCTCTGGTAGAAACAGTCCCTCCCCAACCTCTCCTCTTTTTTTCTATATTAATTTACTACTATTCTCTATCAAAAGGAAGAAATTACCACCTAGTGGTCTTTTGTTTTACTTCCTTTTGTTTTGTTTTTTTCTTAAGGTATTTTCTGGTATGTGTATCTCAGCTTTTAGGTACATCTCACATACCTATTTCTCATGTGCCTAGACGACAGACCTTCAGACACAGTGCACTCTTCATTCAGTATAACTGAGCTCTCATCCTACACTAGGCTATTTAGCAAATCCAGCAAAGTAATATAAATAGTAATGACAGATCATTCTCAGGGTGACTCCCATTCCTAAGACAAAACAGAAGTCCAGGATGCCTCTTACTGGTCTTGACAAATGACAAATCAAATTTAGTGGAGGTGCATCACCATTGGTTTCACCATCCCTGTAGGAGGAATTTTCAGGAAAAGTAATAATGAATATCCATTGCTGTTTTTACACTTTCTCTGAGAGTCCTGCTGTTGATTTTCAGAATTTACTTATGATGGTATATATGCTTCTCACTGACTTGCAATTGGTTATTTCTTTTTAGATGTGGCTTAGCAAATGGTAAGGAAC
Organism: Phalacrocorax carbo; assembly: GCF_963921805.1. NCBI lineage: Eukaryota > Metazoa > Chordata > Aves > Suliformes > Phalacrocoracidae > Phalacrocorax > Phalacrocorax carbo. The sequence goes on along the minus strand of NC_087514.1, from coordinate 6,715,675 downwards.
AGTTTCTATAAAAGACAGGCAGGTTGCTTCAAAGCAGTATGTAGAAAAGTAAGACACCATCTTAGAGAGACTTCCAGGACAGGAACAATGTTGGGAGAAGGGCATACAGGACTGAGAAAGTAATGAAGGAGAGAAAAATGCATTGCCCATCTGCCTGTCAGAGGGGACACAGACAAGCTGTGACCCGTTGCCTCTATTTTGCAAAGCAAAATGGTTGTCTTGGGCATAAGGGATGCAAAGAACAGTGAAAAGGTTTACTCTGAGCTATAGATGTCTGGAGTCTGAGAAGCTCCATTTGCCCTTTTGGGTTCCCTGAGATTCAATTATAGCTAGAGATGAGGTACAAGGGCAGGGGAAGGAAGAGGGAGAAATTAGGCATGTATCAATAGGTGACATCATGGATGGAAATGGATAGGGGCTTTGGAGAAAGCTATTGAATTGATATTTTCAGTATCATAAACCTGTAAAGAGACTGGTCTACAGTTTCCTAATAACAATAAACATGAACATGTGAAACTGTGTAAAATGTTACTATTTCACTTCTTTTTGGGCTGTTTGGTGACTCCACAAAATGCATATTACATTGAGTTGGCTTACTAGATGCTCAGTACTTTGGAAAATTGGAAATGTTTTGCTTCCTGCTTATGAAAGAAATCTTGATCCAAGGTCCCTGCAAATTATAACATTAAAATAAGCAGATAATTGTATTCTTTTTTTTTTCAATAAAGATCATTAGCCAAAATATGAAAATGCACGATGTTCATATTTATGGTTTGTATCTTCACATTTTATTTTATTTCTGAATGTAGACTACTGTCAGGCAGGTAAAATGCCATGTGTATAATTCCTCCCTATTCGATTTATATTTAAAAAATTTAATAGATATTACTAACAAAGGTGACATTTTTTAACGAATAAAAACTTGCTTTTTAATTAGTCACCTTGAATATCCCTCTCTCTAGAATGAGTAATAAAAGCCTAGTGCTATCAGTAGGACTGCAGATTTATGGGTGGATTGACCACGGAATGCATCTAATCTAGAGATTTTTCACATTTATTGTGAGTTAGTTTTTCCTGTATCTAAGTCTCTAATGTCAAGGTGGACAAGTAAAAGCTTCCTGATTTAAAAGATCAAATATTTTTAATGGTGTTTATACAGAATTTTAATTGTTTTATAGCTATTTTTCTTTTGCAGTTAATTTTATTTTCATTGGGATGGACCTTGGCATGCACTGGGATGATGCTTTTAAGATCTTCTGTGTGCTCAGCAGCCATGCAAAGAATAAGTAGATGGCCTTTTTTAGCAGGATGGGACATATGTAATTAAGGCTACATCATTCATATTGAACAGGATGGGAACAGCAGACATTTTTTTTCTGAAAGAAATGTTCATGCAATGCAAAGTGAAAAAAATGTACCTGTAGAATGGACTTTAAGGATTTCTCGGTAAAAACGGGCAAAATTATTTTCCTTCCTCATATTTCTTCTTCCGTTTCTATTCCCCACTCCCTGAATGCAGCAAATAAATAGTTACAATACCATTAAAGAAATTTTAAAAAGGCAGCCCTCTACAAAGATCATCCAAACCTCTCCCACACACCACTGCCTACTCCTCCCCTCCCCTCTCCCCCGATAAACAATGACGATCTCTTTATATAAGCAAAGCCTTGTATCTCAGGAAATAGCCTGGCTTCTAAAAATCAGCTGAGCTACTTACAGCAAAGTGGATTTGACTTTATCACTAAATCGTAAAAAAGCGGGATTAAGGATTGTTTCCTTTTCAATTTCTCAGGCTTGTGCTTCAAAGCATGTAGAAGCCTACCATAAAGCATGGCTTTAGCACTGAGAACTAATCCCTTTCCTTCGTGCAGCGGTAGGGGATGTTTTTTGCTCCACTCTGAGATACTGCCTTGTATTTACTCATCTCCACTGGTGTCACTAAACAAGTTTTCTTCTTCCTCTCATCCCTCATAGTGTTGAGAAGAATCTTGTCCTCTACTTGCTTCATTAGGCATCAGAAAGCCTCAATCGGGTCGTTTCTTTCAGGGGAAAAAAGAGACCATCCTAGTGAAAGATGCAAGAAAACTGTAATTCTTCAGTTTTGTTCCTGAGCAGGGGTTTGAGGGATGCAGGGGCAAACAGGGGAAGAGTGTCCATTAGGGCCGTTCAGAGCGTGCAGACATCAAAGTCTCCCGACACTCTCACATGGCCTCCCTGCCGGAGCATGCTGTTAGCTATCTCGGCTTCATGTATTATGCAGGCTGTGGAGACTGCTCTTTGATCAGGGGGAAACTGAGAAGCAAAAGCACAGGAAACAGCCCAAAAAGGTTTCTTTGCAATTGAATAGCTGCCTGCTCTTCTGCAGTTACCTTTGCGTTCAAGGCTTTCCCTTTTGTCTTACCAAGTTTCAAAGGATGGAGAAGAGTAGATTTGTGTTCGATTCCCAGGTAAGGCCTCCTGGGGAAAAATAAAAAAAAAAAAGCAAGGAATAAGCAGGAGGGTGAGGGCCTACATGTGTGAGAGGCTTTGAGTTAGCTTCTTTCTTTATATGTAGAGTCCTAGTTTTAACAACACGTGAAAACAGGCACAATATAGAGCAGAGGGGAGCAAAACAAGGTTTACTGCAAGAATCATTGTGCAATTATTTGTTGTTGCCCTCCCTTGTTGCCTTGCCTGGGCAAACAGTGGAGCATACATGGGGAGGGAACAAGGTTTTTTTGAAGGATAAGTCCCTCCCTGTCCTCCAGCCATTCCAGCTATGCATTTTCAACAGTGTGGCTATTGCAAGAGGAGGACTCCATCTGCAAAAGAAGATTCCTGTCTTTTTCTCAATGTTGGTCTGATAAACCATTTGAAGTCTAAGGACTGTTGAAGTTGGGTCCATTTAAGAGCCACCGCCACTGAGGTAGGTCCGTTTAGGGCAGGATAACTTTGCCCCAGGTACTTGGCAAAACCAGAGAGCTGCAGCAGATAATCAGGCCAACAGTGGGCAAATACACATGTGCTTGTTGGGCCATTTGACTATGCCTATATTCTACTTAGGTAGTGACAGCAACTTGCTATATTATACTGTTGATTTGTTAATATAGTGTCTGTCACAGTTTTGGTCCAGACAAACTAGCACCTCCAGACAAACTAGCACCTCCAGACAATTCCCAGGCAGTTAACCAGTCAATGCGGGCCACAGGCCATTTCCAAGAAGCATATTAGATGCAGACATTCTGTTTTGGAAAGCAAGACAATTTAATAATATAGATATTGGCCACTCCATGCCAGTAGTATCAGTGCCAAAGGCGAGTCCCACCACATTTAATTCTACAGTGTACATGTAGACTTCAGTTATTTCTGCTAAACAAGCATTGGTTACCATTCTGAAATAATCCAAGAGCAGGGATGAAAACTGGATGGTCCCATCCCAGCTGATTATCCTCACTATGAGTTTATGCTCTTTCATGACAATTTTCCTCCTGCAGCCACAAACTTTACATGCCCAAGTCTGCAGTAGCACAGATTCCTCCACAGGAAGGATGGTAGCATCTCTACCCAGTCTCTGCCCAGGCTTTGGAATAGCTTTGGTATTGTCCCTTCAGATATGGGAGGTCTCCAGTGGAAGAGGGACTAGGACTCAGGTCTTGCCCCTTGGAGCTCTCCTTTCTGAATATTTTTGTACAGATTCTGTTTAGGATGGAGCTTATTTTCTTCATAGCACCTGGCACGGAGCTGTGTTTTAGATTTCTGACCAAAACAATGCTCATAACACACCCATGTTTTATCTATTGCTGAACAGTGTTTGTGCAAGACCTTCCCTGTTTCCTCCTCTGCCCTCACATTGGGGGTGCACAAAAGGTTGGGAGGGACACAGCCAGGCAGATAACCCAAACTAACCAAAGAGATATTCCACACCATATAATGTCAAGCTCAGCAATAAAAAGGGAGGTTGAGGGAGGTTAGCCATTTCTTGCTTGGGAATCAGTTGGGCATCAGTCTACCCATGGCAGGTGGTGCTTTTACCCTTCTTTTCCTCTCCCCTTGTCCCATTGCGGGTTAGAGGGGGAAAGGGAGTGAGTGGCTGTGTGGTGCTTAGCTCTCCATTGGGGATAACCCACAACAATTTTACAAAACACAGGTGAAATCAGCACCTGAAACCCTACCACAGGCTCAGTATTGTGAATGCGACACCTGGAGCTGGGTACCTAATTCCTAACTGTTGGAACAGAGAATGACTTCTTCTTTAAATCCATCCATTCTTTTCTGAATTCAATCCCTTTTCTCTCTATTTCCCCATCTTTTTACAAAAGTAACCCTGTAGAACTGTGGTAGAAGTAAAGCAAATATGGGTTATCAAATTCTGAAAGTGAGGAGTCTAGATATTCAGCTTCTATCAACTTCTAACACACCTTTCTTGGATTGTTTAGAAAATTCACCTTAATCAGATGTTCAGCTATTATAAGTAATAAATTGAGTAGAATAAATACTACACAACTCACCTGGAAATTACTCATTACAACAAATAGCATATACCAACCTACCCTAATAATAATATTTAAGTGTTATTTTTTTAAAAAAAGATCTCCATAATGTTATTTGTGAAGCACATCTACAGAAAAAAAAAAAAAAAAAGAAACCACCAACTCGATATGTGCTCCCCACTTATTTATATTTTTTAAAGGACTTGGCGGCTTCTTGCTTCCTGAGAATAGTCCCACAGCAGATGTCTAATGGCACTTACTGAGGTCCTGGAGACCAAGTTGATAATAACTAAAAAGTGCAATTACAATAATTTTCTCACAGTGCCACTGGGTAAAATCCTCCCTGTTACTGTGCACAGGCTTTTAAGCAATTTTCAATCTGTGCCTCATTACAAAGTTAGCAACATGTTCTCTCTCACCCCCAGCCATTTGGAAGGATAGGCAGGAGTGTAAGGGCTTTTACCTCAGCACTATTTTCAGGGTTATTTTCCCATTTCATTGTGCTGATGAGGCTTTTCTCTCAACGACTACAGATTGCGTCCTGTTTTGGTCCCAGTGAAGTGAAATCAAACTCAAGAAGGTAATTCAATTGCATGTCCAGTACATGAAAGCTGACAGTTTTCTCCTGCATAGATTGTTCCATTTATGAAAGTTCCCAGTTACCTTTTGGTCATACTTTGAAATTGCAGGGACTCCAGGAAAGAAACTGCCAGTTATTCTTTGTAACTTTGTTAAGTTGCAGTGTTTAACACAATGGGGTCCAAGGGTGGATGAAATTGGGACATAATGCATTTCAGCAGCAGGTGAAATTCTACTGCTCTTAGAATATTCACTATAGAGTATCAGTAGTTCCTTCTGGGCATAATATTTGTCAATGAGTCCAAAACTCAGATTCTTGAGACTGATTTTAATGGTATTGCATGCATGACTGGGCAGTAATTACATACCCTCATTGACTATTGATTCAAAAAGGAAGTTAGACATTTAGATCATGAGATAAAGATTGAAATGTGAAAGGCCAGTGTGTCCACATTAAGTGACAGATCAATAACCATGTTACCATACAGGCATGTTTTTAGCAAGCATAGTCATTTTCTTCTTTGTATGCTGTACGGCACTAGCATGTGTTGAAATGACTGTAAGTAGAAATTTTTCTTAATGGCAAAGGATTAGGAATATTTCAAGTCAGCATCTCATATTCACAGCTTTTCTGACCTGATTCAAAGTGGTCTGAAAGACAGCAGCATAAATGAGAAATTGTTTCTTTTTAAGGTGTTTGAATGACACAGGTTTCTGGATCTTTTTGAAGGCAAATGGAATTTTGATTTTCAAATAATTACTTGAAGACAGGACTTAAGCTAAATCATTCATATATTTTGGAAACTTAAGCCATTAATATCTTTCCAGAAAAAATCCTACTTTTCTCTTGAAGCAAATCTCACTTTATAACTGACTTGTGAAATTTGTTTTTGCCAACTGTGAATGTTTCTATTCTTCTTCACTCATAGCTGACCATGACCATTTTTATAAATAGTCAATATTAGCTTCCACTCTCACTCTTTTTCCCTATTCTTGACCTTTCTTTTAACATCTGAAAGAGATTTGCTGAGTGCAGAAAGGTTCACTGCTCTGAGATGTGATGAGAATCAAATTACAATTTGGAGACACAGGTTATTTTGGAGTATGATATCTGGTAGAAAGGGATTTCTTAGCTTGGAGACCTCAGATCACTGTTATGGCAGAACGTAGTGTCCTGGAACCTCAGTTATAATAATTACTGACCAATACCTTGAGGCAAGATCAGCTTCCACTTCCCTTTACTCTCACCAGAAAGCTGTTTCAGACTATAGTGCTTGACAGCTGGAAGCCTTTTATATTCAGCCAAACTACATTCATAGTTAGTTTATCAGAGTTTCCTTTTTTAGCTCTATCATTTTTCCTTCAACAAAAATGGCTCTTCTGATCCCTAAATGTTACCTCCTTAATGTTTGCAGGCAGCATTCTTGCCCCTTTTGCCATGTTTTTTTATCAGACTAAACCCAAGTTCTTTAGGTCTTGAAAGGCTTTCCTTTTCTTCTGTTTTCATATTAGTCTATTTATACATTCCTTCATACCCTTTTTTCAATTAATCATTTTTTAACATTGATTGGACAGAAGTGGCCAGCACTGTACATTCAGTTTCAGATGAGATTTCACTAGTATGTCGTAAGACAAATAAGATCTATGATGTTTTCTCTGTATTTTAAATTAATTGTGTTATTTTGTCTTGGCTTTTTGTTGACTTCTGTTGAATTTTACCTCAGATTTGCAAGCTCCCCTATCTTTATTCTTAATCCTTCAAACACTGCATGCTAATCAGATGCAACAAATAGATCTGTATCTATTCAGAGCTACTTCTTTGCCTCCAGGCTCACTTCTGTCCTGTGAAGTCATGCATCAAGAACGTACAGTATAGCACTCTGAGCAGCTCATAGCTGCTGTGCTGGAGCATGCCAGAAAATGCTACCGGGGAGAAGTGCCAGGTGCTTCCCACCCACTGTCTTTCTGTTCCCTTAGGAAAAGGAGAACATAATGCTGCTACAAAACCCACTTGTCATCCTCCAACTTGAGTATTTTATACATCCACCATCCTGGAATTTTTTATATGGTAATCTCCACAGAGGAGAAGCTATCTTCCTTGGTTGTCTGCTATAATCCCTCATCTGCTCACTTTTTCTCCTTTCCTTCCTCTCTTCCTCTCCCTCCCTTTCTTCCTTCCTTCCCTCTGTGATCCCTTTTTCTCCTGCCAGAATCTTTGCAATAGTTCTTTTAAAGATGCATGAACCATGGGAAACCATGAGGTTTTGATGACCTGCCTATAATATATAAAGCCACACAATGAGAGGAATTGCAGAATCAACAAGGTTTTTGGGGTCTGGTTGGCTTCCTGGTCACATCTATGTGTCCTCAGACACTGACTGACTTCCCATTGTGTTCAAAGGTAGGTCTGCAGGAAGCCTGACAGCATGAGGACCAGCTGGGACTGTTGAACAGGCTAGATGTTATAATTATTACATGGCCCTTGTAACAGCAGGAATGGGCCAAATAACTCTGCTTCCTGGCCAGAGGAACAGGCACAGACCAGGTAAAGCCGTATTCTGCTCTGCTGAAACAAGCATGCTATATAATTTAGACCTAGCACTGGACAACTTACAGTTCTCCCCCAAATAACATTTCATTTGAGAGGAGTCCCAGATAGCTCTGACAGAAAGCATAGTTATTGCTAAGCATAAAAAAAAAAAACTCAGAAGAGAAAAGATAACATGGACAATTTGCTATTCATCATGCCACAGTATTGTAGAAAGTAATGGCCAGGAAAGCTGAACTAACTGCCCATTATACAAAGCCCACAGTGCCCAGGCTACCAGCTTATCAAGGAGCCTTCTGCATCTGAGAGCTTTAACAGACGCAGGCACTTTGTCAAAAACCATCAGTCACAGTCTGGTGGCAACCAAATAACAAAGCAAGAATGGGTTTTGTCACTTAGCTCTGCTTTGGCTCCAGGATAAAACCTTCTCAACCTGGGGGAAGGGACAGTAGGTCAGGCTAACAAACATAAATGTAGAGTTGACAGTACTGACCTGCCTGTGGTGACAGCAGGAGATGTGAGATGAGGATTTGGTTTCCAACAGCCTTTCCAACACAAAATAGGTATTTTCATTCAAAAACAGGCAGCGACTGCAGTGAAGATAGTGGGTACCCTGAAGGGACAAGTACCTGGGGAATAATTTTTCTCCTATTTGCATTTAGTGTAGTTGTTTATAACCCCACAAAGTGCATGTGACACATCGATCAGCGAGGACATTATCCACCTCTGCTTCTGGTGAAGATGGAGTGGATGATCATCATCTTTGGAGAATTTTGTAGTCTATTTCTTTTCCACAGAGTGAGAACCAGCCACCTGTGAGCCCAGACTGAATGCAGCAATACAGGACGTCAGTCTGAGAGATTTTGGAGCTTGTCTTTTGCCCATACCTTTTACCTCTTCTATCTTTCCTCATGACACATATATTTTAACTTTGCAGCATCACGAGATTTCAATCCCCTCAATATATGTAGTGTTGGTTAAGGTTGGTTTAGCATTCACATGAGCACAATGGCAACTCAGTTATTAATGCTAATGCCTTTCAGAGGAGAAAAAACATTGCCTGGTTACTAGTAAAACAGAGTAGATGTGGTTTTAAAATTTAGCGGGAAAAATGAGAGACAGAGGAGAGACCACAGTTCACTTTATCACTTAAGAACCCCAGGAATGACCCAGTAAATTTAGATATCTTAATGTTAGGCATTAATTTCAAAAGCAATAAATAATCATTATAAACCCAAGTCTATACTAATGCTGAGTTACTCTGCTGCTAAAAAGAAAATGAGCAGAGTAACATATCTAATAAAGACCAGACTTGCACTTTAGTATTTTTTTTCTGATGGGTTCTCCTGTTTACAGAAGGAGAGAGAACTTAATACCTTAGTGAATTCTATCCCCCCATCAAATTTAGATGAAATTGGACTTCAGCTGAAATGCTTCGCAGGACTGTATGAGCCCCATTGCCTCAAGAAAATAGTCCACAAAATAGCTGAGGGAATACTGAACCACTTTTACCCCGAGAGAGCAAGTGGAGCATTGATACTTCTTCACTACTACACTACTCCTTTAGGATTGATTGCAAATATCTCCTGCGTACATTGGCAATCAGAGGATGTGTTTAATTGATTTCACTTTTCCATTTTGTCTTGTTCAAAGGAGGAGTCAATATTTGCAGTGACTGGGGAACCATCAAAGAATTTCTGTTAAAAGCCTTTAAACTACAAAACCTGTAAGCACTCTTGTCTAGTACGAACATTGCTTCAAAATTGCCCCAGTGAAGATTAATCAGATTGTTAAAACATTGTGACTGATATGAGTGGATTCAGGGTCTCTCATTTGGGATTTTTTTTTAATTTCTACTTTACCTGTTTGTTGTAACACTTCAGGCTAACAATGTGCTTCATTCCTCTGTGAAGGGTGAGCACTGCAGAGATATCTGAGTTTTGATTAATAAGTCTGAAGCTTTAAAAACCTCTGACAGAGTCCTGACTGAGTGCACCCTAAACAAATACTTTTTTAAAAATAAATGGGTATTCCTTATTAATTTCCCCTCCTCCATGTATTTCGTTCAACATTAGGACTATACTTGGTCTGGCCTCTCATACATTATTTCAGCCATTTGACGTGTGACCTGGAACAAGGAGGATCACAGAATCACAGAATGGCAGGGGTTGGAAGGGACCTCTGGAGAGCCTCTTGTCCAACCCACCTGCTTGAGCAGGCACACCCAGAGCAGGGGGCACAGGAATGCGTCCAGGCTGGGTTTGAATGTCTCCAGGGAAGGGACTCCAGAACCTCTCTGGGCAGCCTGTGCCACTGCTCTGGCACCTGCACAGGAAAGAAGATCATCACATATTGAGGTGGAACTTCCTGTGTTCCAACTTGTGCCCATTGCCCCTTGTCCTGTCATTGGACACTAATGAAAAGAGCCCAGTCCCATCATCCTGACATCCCCCATTCAGATATTTATAGGTATTGATGAAATCCCCCCTCAGTCTTTTCGAGGCTGAACAAATCCAAGTCTCTCAGCCTTTCTTCATAAGGGAGATGCTCCAGTCCCCTGATCATCTTGGTAGCTCTCCATTGGACTTGCTCAAGCAGTTTCCTGTCCTTCTGAAACTGGGGCACCCAAACCTGGACACAGCACTCCAAATGGGGTCTCACTAGGGCAGAGTAGAGGGGGAGGATAACCTCCCTCGACCTGCTGGCCACACTCCTTTTAATGCACCCCAGGAAACCATTGGCCTTCCTGGCCACAAGGGCACATTGCTGGCTCAGGGTCAACTTGCTGCCCACCAGCACTCCCAGGTCCTTTTCAGCAGATCCGCTTTCCAGTAGTTCAGCCCCCAGCCTGTACTGGTGTGGGGGGTTGTTCCTCCTCAGGTGCAGGACCTTGCACTTGCTCTTGTTGAACTCCATGAGGTTCCCCTCGGCCCAGCTCTCCAGCCTGTCCAGGTCTCGCTGGATGGCAGCACAGCCTTCTGGGGTATCAGCCACTCCTCCCAGCTTGGGATCATCTGCAAACTTGCTGAGAGGACGCTCTCTCCCTTCATCCAGGTCACTGATGAATATGTTGAACAGGACTGAACCCAGCACAGACCCCTGGGGAACACCACTAGTGACAGGCCTCCAACCAGACTCTGCTCTGTTGATCACAACCCTCTGAGTTTTGTTGTTGAGCCAGTTCTCTGTTCACCTCACTGTCCTGTCATCCAACCCACACTTCCTTAGCTTGCCTATGAGGATGCTATGGGAGACAGTGTCGACTGCACTCTTCCTAGAAAGGTTGGACTAGGTGATCCCTGAGGTCCCTTCCAACCTGTGATTCTGTGATTCTGTGATTTTGTGATTCTGTGATTCTGTGAATGCCTTACTGAAGTCAAGAGAGACAACATCCACTGCTCTCCCTTTGTCGACTCAGCCAGTCACGCCATCATAGAAGGCTATCAGGTTAGTTAAGCATGATCTTCCCCTGGTGAATCCATGTTGACCATTTCTGATAATCTTCTTGTCCTCTACATGCCTGGAGATGAACTGCTCTATCACCTTTTGGGGGATGGAGGCGAGGCTGACTGGCCTATAGTTCCCCAGGTCCTCCTTCTTGCCCTTGTTGAAGATTGAAGTGGCATTTGCTCTCTTCCAGTCCTTGGGCACCTCTCTTGTCCTCCACGACCTCTCAAAGATGATGGAGAGCAGCTCAGCAAGAACGACCGCCAGCTCCCTCAGCACTCATCCCATTGGGGCTCATGGATTTGGGACGATCCAATTAGCATAGGTGATCTCTGACCCAGTCCTTCTCAACCAATGGTAAGTCTTCTTTTTTCCCCATTTGTCCACTCTTCTGTGGGGGCAGGGATGCCTGAGTGCCAGCCTTAGCAGTAGAGACCAAGGCAAAGAAGGCATTCAGTAACTCTGCCTTCTCTGCATCCTGCATCACCAGGGCCCCTTCCTTGTTCAGCAGTGGGTCCACAGTTTCCCCTGTCTTCCTTTTACTGCTGATGTATTTAAAGAAGCCCTTCTTGTTATCCTTGACATCCCTTGCCAGACTTAATTCCAAGTGTGCCTTCGCCTTCCTCGTTGCACCTCTGCATACCCTGACACCATTCCTATATTCCTCCCAAGTGGCCAGTGCCTTTTCCACATACTGTGAGCTTCCTTCTTCCATTTAAGCTTCTGTAGAAGCTCTTTGCTCATCCAGGTAGGTCTCCTGTCTCCTCTGCCTGACTTCTTCCTCCAGGGTTGCACCGATCTTAACTCAGAGGAAGTGGTCCTTGAATAATGTCCAACACTCTTGGATCCCCCTGCCTTCCAGAGCCCTGGCCCATGGGATTCCTCCTAGCAGGTCTTTGAAGAGGCCAAAGTTGGCCCTCTTGAAGTCTGAGGTTGTATCCTGACTCATTGCCCTGTTTCTACCTCTCAGTATCCTAAACTCAACCATCTCATGGTCACTGGGGCCAAGGCTACCCCTAACTCTCACATCCTCAACCAGTCCTTCCTTGTTTGTTAGGATAAGGTCGAGCAGCACATCTTGCCTCGTTGGTTCCTCCACCACTTGCATCAAAACGTTGTCCTCAATGCTTTGCAGGAACTGTCTGGATCGTGCATGGCTCGCCATGTTGCTTTTCCAGCAAATATCAGGGTGTTTGAAGTCCCCCATGAGGACCAGAGCCTGTGACTGTGAGGCTACTTCCAGCTGTCTGTAGAAGGCTTCATCAACTACCTCTTCTTGATCAGGTGGCCTGTAGCAAACATCCACAACAGTGCCACCTATACTTGGCTGTCCCTTAATTTTTACCCACAAGCTCTCACCTTGTTCTCCTTCCACTCCAAGGCAGAGCTCGATGCATTCCAGTTGCTCCCTCACATAAAGAGCAACTCCCCCACCTCGCCTTGCTGGTCTGTCTTTCCTGAAAAGACTGTAGCCATCCATGACCACATTCCAGTCATGTGAGCTATCCCACCGTGTCTCTGTGATTGCAATGAGATCATGGCCCTGTGACCACACACAGACCTCCAGTTCCTCCTGTTCATTCCCCACACTGCGTGCGTTGGTGTACAGGCACTTCAGAAAGGTGCTTGAGACTCAGTTTTCCCCGGAGGGGTATATGAGGACCCACTACAGCTATGCAAACCCTTGAGGTGTTTGGTATCCTGGTTGCCATTGCATGAGGCCTCCACAGCACCTTTATCACTGCTCAGGTTGTCCTATCTTATTCCCCCATTGTGGGTGATGGCATTAGCGTTGCCAGTTTGTCCCCCTCCCCCCAAGTTCCTCAGTTTAAAGCCCTCCTCACCAAGTTTGCCAACCTGCTGCCAAAGATTCCCTTGCCTCTTCCAGGCAGGTGGAGTCCATCCCTCGCTAGCAGGCTATGGTTGTTGAAGAATGTCTCATTGTGGACCTTGCTCATGGGTGTCTGCAGTCGCTAAAGCTACGAATCTGTTGCTGGTGGTGGTACTGGGAGGTGGGGGCTGAGGCAGAGCCCTGCTTTTGCAGCTGGCCAGGGTCCAAGGTGCTTCCTCCTTCTCAGTGTTGTCTGCTACAGCAGCGTGGTTCTGGGGCCACCTATCTATCTCTGCCTCAGTTCTACTAATATTACTCAGCCTTCTAACTGTCTCCTGCAACTCAGCCACCTGGCGCCGCAGATCATCAACCTGTGCACACCTTGTGCAGGTACGTACCTTCTCACTAGTCGAGGGGTTGGGGCACAGGTTGCAACCTACCGTCTGTACTGAAGCCTCCAGCTCCGTCTGGGTGGATGCATCAGACCTCTCTGTGGCTTTCGCCATGACAACACTGGTATTCGCTCTGTGGCGAGCACTCAGCATCCTGGCAGAGACCGAGAGAGCTCCCCGGGCTGTGGGCCTATGAGCCGGATGCAACACCGTCCTGCTCGCTGCCCCTGCGCAAACTGTCATGCCACGCCCTGGCTGACGTGCCACACCCTGTTTGCCCGTCCTGGTCGCTCGCAGTCCCTGGGGCCGTTTAAAACTCCCACGGTTGCTCGTGGCAATGCCCAGGCTGCGTCAGCCTCCCTCGCAAGAGCTGCAGGGCTGCTCTGTGCTTCCTCAGGCTTCCTGGGCTCTGGGAACCCCCTCGTCTGCCCCAATCTAGTGCCCAGCTGTGGAACTTACCGTTGCTGCTGCTGCGTTTGTCACCACCTCAGGATGGTGCACCCAACCCTTGAGGACATTGCACTTGGTTGGACCTACAAGAATATCCTATCAAATAAAAGCTAAGGGAAACAGAGCTTTCTCAGTGCAAATCTGAAGTTGTGCCACAAACTCTTCTAAGAGCCAAGAACTACCATGAAGATATTGTACTCCTGGGATCTGCTTCTTCCAATAAACCTATGGTAAAGGATGGGAATAAAACTGCTAAACCCCTTGATGGTAAAAAATGTCCTACTCAACACACTCAGTTCCCCTTGGGAGAATTCATACTAATGAGTAATTTGCACTCCTATGGGAAGTGCACTGAACATGAGGGCATTCACCACATGCTGTTGGTGAGTGCAGTCCCAGAGAGGGAGAGAGACCTAGAGGTATGTTTTAGTGTTTCGATCTGCATAATGGAACCTTTATTATGTGGTGGAAACTTTCTTCCAAGACAAACTGAAGAGTATTGCAGTATGGCTCAAAGGAAGGCAGAAGAATTGTGCATTTGGGAGCATTCTTCATAGCTTGAACTTCCCTTTTCCTTTTATCTGTTTATGAAAAAAGCCCATGTGAAAGCCTTTCACATTTTCATATTTTAGATTGGTTGAAAGCAAGAGAGGCTGAAAGGAGTCCTTTCACTCATCCCTCATAGTGGAAGCATTTCTACTCTAGCTGTTAGATCCCAGGATAATGCAGCCAGTAGTGTCTATGCACTAAATCCTCCCTCCCCCCTTTGGAGTAACAGGAGAGGGAGAGCTGTGGTATAGTGTGATCCTGTCATTTTCTGAGGAATCCAGAAGGTCTGAAGTACTTCCACTTCAGCTTTGACACATTTTCACCTCATATTTAATTTCTGAAGCAGAGCTGTTTACTGTGATGCTTGAACCTGACCTGAGCTAAGGAAATTAAGCAAATGGACTTGTCCCATCTCGAGCAGAAGTGTCATTAATATGAAGGCTTTTCCAGAATGCTTCAAGAGAACTCTAGCTTGGAAAGACCTCAGTGTTTCTAACAGCCATTAATTTCCATCCATTTTATCAAAAAGAGGAGACACATCGATAGCTGTTGTGATAGCCTTGGAGAACCACCAAGGTGGTGGCTGATGGCAGCAGAGGAACAGTGAGAAGCTGGCCCAATTGCTGCGTCTGTTTCTCTAGAGAGGACCACACTGGAGGACTTTTAAACAAGTGTAATGCAAAAAACCTAATATTAATTTAAAATAGAAACTTGTTGCTTAACTATAACAACTCCGACAGCTGGCTCCCTCCTAAAGGGGTCTAAGAGGATTTCTTGTCTTTTCACCATTGTTGTTTGTCTTTATACCGTCCAAACTGTGGCAACAGAGAAAATATTAATTTATAGAACATTAACAACAGAATTGCTGTAATGCAGTGCTAATCTTTCTCTGTGTATGAATCATCTCATAGAAAAGGAAGTGTAGAACAGCAGAAACCCAGAAACCTAACATTTACAGAATGTATCTAGTATGTGGTTTCAGCTGAGCTTTGACATGTTACCAGTAGAATGGCTTAAGGTTTTCAATACAGGCTCCCCAGCACAATTCCTTAAAAAGTTTAAGGATGTTCTACCTTGAAAGAGAAATCCAGGAACAGACTAGCCAAGTAACAGGCCTAGTCCATTTCCAGTTTAGTATTTACATGTTCTCCAGTGGAAAAATACATCCAATATTTCATATAAACTTTATGTCAGACAAGTATTCCCTTCTGCTGGAGGGCATGTCCATATCAAAGATTCACTGGCCATTTTAATGAAAGTCCATAAAAAGCACAAAGGTAGTATTTGACTAATGCCTCATGGCAATTCCTGTGTTAATTCCTGCATTAAGAGCTTCATCCATTGAAATGTTCCCATTAAATTCCAGCAGGCTCTGTGCCCTCAGGTTTTTTGATAGTACAGTAGCCTAATCTGAGCTCACAGTTTTGTTAATAAGAAGCAGTGAGCCCTCAACAGCCTTTAAAAGAAATTAGGTTTGTAAGAACTCAGTGGACAATTTCTAGATTTTCTAAGAAAATCGTGAGGTAAAACACAAACCAAGCCTATGGGTGCTAAGCCATGTGCTGGATCTGAATCTCCAAACTATACCATTTGTAACTGGAAAAGCATAAGGAAACAGTGATTCATATACCCTCAGGATACATGATGGTAGTCTGAAAAAAAGAAATTTTACCAGAGGCAAACCTGCACATCAGAAGAACACACAGCTTTGCCTTTATGACCAACCTGTTGTGCACCTGGTTCTGTGCTTGGGTATGGTGTGCCACCTACCTGGGGTTGCTTCTAACATCATATCCCTGGCCTGTCATAGTCCTGCCAGGGTGCACAATGACAGTCAAGGAAATGTACAGCTCACTGTATTTGTATGAACAAATACTGACATCGTGTGGCTGCCTGGCAAGAGGAGGAGACCTCTTCCTCAGGCTTCTCTTGTGACTGTCCACTGACTGTAGGACTAAAAATCCCTGTGATTTTTAAAAGCATCTGTTAGTGATTTGCAGCTTGGGAAGCCAACATAAAAGTAACAAAATCTGAGTCTTCCCTCCTGTTTCCTTTCTGAAATTTTCCAGTGGCAAGGGCCACTTTGTGTTATGTACAAAATGACTGTGCAGGTTATTCGGGGCTGGTAATGACACCCCACCGATTCACCTTTGTAGTCAGTGGCATTTCAGCTATGGAGGAAATGACATGGCCATGCGGGTGCTAGGTTGAATTCAAAGTTTATTGTTGAGAATAGAAGCAAAGATTTGCTGCCTGTTTAGCCCTGCCAAAGACATTTCTTGTCAAAGACATTCACAAGGAGGTAAGGCAGCATGCCGGTTTCACAATCGCGACTCCATGCAGCACAAAAAGCTCTTGGGAAAGTTCACATCTAACCCAGACTGAACCAGACATGGCGAGCCTCCAGTTGCTATTACTGGTGATTTAAAATAGCTTTCATTTTGACTAGCTGTGTCTCCCTGCCATGTAGAGATTGCTTTTATGATTTACCAAAGCTTCTTAAGGATGTTCTTTCTGAGCTGCCTGCTGCTTCTTTACAGTTAGCACAGTAGTGTGCGGCACTAGAGAGATATTGCTGTATATGTTCCACATTAAAGATCAAACAGGGTAATCCATAAATAACTTTGCAGCTAAAAAGCTTGTGGCAGCTTTGGATTATACAACCAGGCAAGATGCATGCTTGTGGCAAGAGGTTGTACAATTTAAAGAGAGACAATTCTATGATTTTGATGTCCAAGCCCACCAAAATATTTGAAATTTGTTAGAGAAATCACCAGATCTGTCTAAAACAATTGATGGATCTTAGTCAGTGCTTCCTGAGCTAACCTATCCCTACTGCACAGTACAAGACAGGCTTCTTGTATTTCCATAGAGTAACACTTACACTCTCTGCAGTCCCCACAATAAACATTGTTTTGAAACACCACCTCATGCTACCCATGGGATGAACCTATTCTAGAAGCAGGAGCAACAATAGCTAGCAATGATTAATTAATGGCTGAATTTGAATAACAAATGCAGTAGACATGCAATACAATGGAGAAAAGGCAAGCAATGATGAAAGTGTTTTCAATTTGGGTGTCTCTTCTTATTTGCACTTTCATGGCTAAAAGAAGAAAAGCACAGCTCAAATTTCATCTGTCTCTCCAAAGGTGTGATTTGGTATGAATATGAAGCTATTAGTTACCTATTTGGACAAAGGCCTACAGCAGAATTAACTGTAAGAAAAGTAGATGCTAATGTTATCTCTGTGCGCTCACGTGTGTGTGTATGAGAGAGAGAGAACATGTGTGAATATATGTCTCACTCCTCTGACTCAAATTAGAGAGGAAACCTCTTTGGGCCATGAAAATGAAAATATGAAAACCTGAAATAATTAAAACCTGATCAGGCCAGTGTAAACTCTCAGGAACCATCCAAGCTGAAGAACAGGTTGCTAATACCACCACTCTGTACATATCGGTGTCTGATCAATGACACCTAGAAGGATGAAATGCAGAAAGCCCACTCTTTTATTCTTTTCTTGGCTTCAATTCCAGCACAGTAATGAACTCAAAGTCCAGCAAGCCAGTTTGGGCTTATTCGTTTGCTAATTACAGTCTTAATTGTGTCAATAGATATTTGGGTCTGTACTAATTCAGTCTCTTCAGTTTTAAATTTGCCTCCTGACTTTTCTAGTCAATTCTCCATCATGCTATGTACTATCCTTGGTAATGGAGGGAAGATGATGTGTTTACATTGGGGCACAGGTTAGAGAAAAAGGAGAGAGAAATTGGGATCTAAAGATTATGAGAAGGGACACAGACTGCAGCCACAGATATAAGTTACATCTGGGAGAACAGGACCAGCCATACGCGGACTAGTACCGTGCAGAATGCACTGCGCTTCCACGTGTTTAAGAGGTTTTAGACCATATTCACTTTGGGCAATATAGAGTAACATCTTACTAGCCTGCCTACTTGCTTTTAATTCTCCAACCAGAAAGGAAAAAACACTGACTGACCCTAGTCTTAAGTAAGCTTCTGTGACCTGTTCTCTGCTTCACATCGCTCAAGCCCGCCATGGAGTTATTTGTGATTCACCCTATGTCTCAAGGGCATACATGCGGTTGCTGTTATACTCCACTAAGAATATATCCAAAAGGCCAAACAAAGCCTTTTCCCCCTTACAGGCATCTGCCTATTGCCTTTTAGACAATGGAGGCCTGTCTTTCAAAGTATGGCTCTCATCTTTATTGGTCTAGAAAATCCATGCATCTCTGAAATGTAGACTAAAATCTAACCAGGGTGTGGACTGTACCATAGGTCTTTTTGGAAAATACCTACTTCATTCCAGATAGTCATGGCAACAAATCATGGTGTTTCTTCACTAGAAGGCCCCAGCACAGCACTAGAGTCTGATGAGGATGTATTTTACCATATGCTACCACAATTTGAATTACAATAATTATAAGATGCAATTAGCTTTTTTTTTTTTAATAATGGACTGAAAATACCAATTTGGACTAGACACAATAAAACTGGCATTGGCTTGGCTTTCCAACATAGTTGTCCCAACAAATATCTCCTCGTATTGACAAGAGTATCTGCTTATGTGCTTTTCCTGATTGCTTTGAGGTGCATTCTGCCAAATTCCAGAAATTATGCCAACGCCTGTAACATTTTGAGGATTGACAAATGATTTGTTGGGATTAAGGTGAGGCCAATTCATTTTCTACCTGTGCAAGTGGAATGTAATTATATTCAAAAGTAAAAGGGAAATGCATTTAACGAATGGACTAATTATTCCCTCCCTGCTGCTGGTCCCTTTGCCATTTGATATGATTGAGAAGTGCGTCAGCAAAAAACCTATCTATACAGACACAGACACAACAACACAGCCCTTTGTTGGCTACTAATCAGTTTAAAACATGAAGGCAGCAATCCCCTAAATTTCCCACTCTCTCCCTTCTTGCGTCTGGGCTTTCAACAGCTTCTCCATGTATTTGCTGTTTTTTGGAGTGTCTGTGGAAGACACCACTGAACATCTCTTTTCTGAAATAGCATAAAGATACACTAGTTAGGGCCAGGAAATTTCTTCTGGGATTGTACTCTGCTCTGCTTCACTTCCTTCCGTTCCGTTTCCCCAGATAGATACCTTGTGATGGATCCCATCATATCACTCTATACCACCGGTGCCATCAGCAGTCGTAAATATCCCTGGGCTAGAATAACACAAACAGTCAGAGAGGGCTATATCCTTGATAGCAGGTAAGGATAAACATATACCTGTGTTGCTGATGCACAGCTGTGACCAATTTTAAGTGCAGATGTATTTTTATGGAACTCTGTGGGGTAAGACCAGAACTTATGGCTGTAGTCCCGATTTATTTGACTGGACAAAAAGCAGAAAAGTCCTTTCCTTGTTCTGTTAACTGGTATAGACTTTGCCATAGAGGTGTGAAGAAACAGCAACCCCCCCCAACCCCATGATTTCTGTAATCTCCTGATGTCAGTGTGCAGCTGGGTGTAAGGAAGTTCACAGTCTCAATACATGAGGCCAGAGGAACTCAAGCCTACCTATGAATTACATTCCTGAAACGAGTTCTTAAACATTAAACACAGAAAGACCTACATAAAAAAAGTGTTCAAACATTTACTAATTTGTTACCTTCAAGGTTTTGCTGCTTCAAGGTCTCATTCAAGGTCAAAAAGAGCTCCATGCTAAAGGGCTTTTAGGCCACGATGAGTTTATTTAATAATTACTGATTCACTAAGTCAGAGCTGTTTTGCACTCTTCAAACAGAAGGACAGTCTGAATTAGCCACAGTCTATGCTTCTCATCAGCTCATCTAATCTCTTGCTTCAGAATATTTTATTCTACTTCTCTTTATCACTGTCATCATGTTTGCCCCACGCTACGTGGACAAAAGCAGCTGGGGAACTTCCCATCTAAGTATCAAGAACCACACAAGGTACAGACAAAAGGAAGCAAATATTTTATTGACATTTCTTTACACAGAACACAAGCTACACAAAATGCCACAATAAAGCATATGTAGAAAAATAGTAGAATCATATTGGCACTGATGACTATTCATTATTATTATCATCATCTTATTATACAGGTTTCATCATAACCATAATAAATAAGCATTAAAATTTCACAGTGGCATTATAAGCTTTACATTCATGATCTTGTTTATACAAGGGACCATGTCAGATTTCTTCAGCTTTTTTGTATGATCATGATTAGAAGTAGTAGATTTAAAAATTAAAAGCCCTTTCCTTTAACCTATAAGGATCTGTCCACATTAATCCAATGACTTGATCCCTTGGAGAGGTCTGCATTTGTCTAAAAAGATGTTACTTTTAAAACACAATTGACCAATCTGAAAATTGGCCTTTAGAAGAACCCAGGACATTTGCTATCTTCTGGTGCTCTGAATGTGAGATGCCTTGAATGCTACTGGCTGCCATTCGGCAAGATCCCCAGGCTGTATAAACTGCTTTATCAGGTTAATCCACTTGGGGATCTGGCCCATTATATCAAGAGTGCATTTGAGCATCATTTCTCAGGATCAGACCTTTAGCAAAGACCTTGTGAATGCTGTTGAGTCGGAACCTACATTTCAAGAAAATTGATATTCATCTCCATTTTCCCTAAAATGTCATGGAATTGACTCAGCTTCATTTGTTTCCTCTTTGTGAGAGCAGTTTTCTTTTTTCAATGTAAGTCTCACTTGACAGACATAGTTAAATTGAAGTGTATGGCCATTGACAAATGTTCATTAGGGAAAAGGAAGTAAATTAGAGAGAAGCAGATGAAGCATGTGTTGTTGGTACCTTAAAAATAAATAAATAAATAGTACAGATTTTCCAAGCTCGCAGCCTTTAATTATTGCCTCTTCTGTCTGATTTGAAATATAGTTTGTAAGAAACATAACTGCCTCATTTAAATGTAATGTCTCATTTCCCTGCTGTAGGTGTACCTGCTCAAGCAGGGCAGTTGGATGAGATGATGTCCAGAGGTCCTTTCCAACCCCTACCATTCTGTGATTCTGTGATTTAAAGGTACAACCTCTAGTGTCACATGACAGAATTAGTTGTATGCATATGCAGACCACAGAAATGGTTATAATTAAAAATACCATAGACTACTCATCTGCAAAATTCAGCCTCAGTATCAAGGTACTGTCTTTAAATCCAAATTCACAAGAGGTTGTACTTACTGTTACATGCACCGGTTATATCATGCATATTGCTTGCCCTGAACAATCAGCCTTAAAGGAAGTACTTGGAGAATTATATATCTCTGATGCATTGCTTTGCAGCCTGTGTACACAAACATGGGCATGTATATCAATTCTAGTATTTTACATCCACTATGCATGGGTACAAATAGTTAGTATGTCCAGGGGTCAGCCTCTTTTTATAGTTTTCTATGAAAAAAAAAAATTGAACTGCTTAAAGTTTAAATTAATCACTTGAAACTCAGCCCAATAGCATTTGTCAGTTGCTTATCTGAAAAAAACATATTTCTTCTTAAAAATTTTCTAGCCCTGCCCTTGTTAACTAAAAACTGTAAAGATGAGCTTAAAGAAAACCACTTTCGGAGCAAATTACTTACAGGAAATAGGAGGTTTTCATTCCAAAGGGTATTTTCTTATCATTTAATAAAATAAGTAAAACATAACTCTCTGAAACACAGGATAAGGATCTTCACAGAACTATGCTCCTGTCCACTGAATTCTATTTCACATGTCAGTTGAGGAACAGTGAAGGTCCAATTTTAGGTGTTACCATTGAGCTGAGAATTAATCCGTCAGTTTAAGGTGTTCCATTTGAATAGATACTGTACAACTGAGAAGTTATTTCCGATGACTTTGCTAACTTTACCTATTAAAAAGTTAGAGACTGATTTTGAGGGATACAATTTTAATATACTTTAAAGACAGTTTCATCAAGGTTTCCAAGACTCTCAAAACAAGATAGTGGTTCCAGCATCAAAAAGAATAATTGTGTTTGTACATTGCATACAGGGAAAGATATGACATAAATCAAGACCTGTCTCACAGATGTGTTTTGTTTGGAATATAAATTAGAATTATTTTAAGTGCTTGAGTGTGAATTTGCACCATGGAACAAAGGGATAACAGGAACACAGGATTAACTTATTTTCTTGATTTGCCTAAATTAAAGAGTCATTACCATAAGCTCCCTCTAAACAAGAAGGTCCCCCAGCAGGCAAGTCTTCGCCTCTTAAGGCTTGTACTGTTTGTTGAAGGTAATTCTGTATATAAAAAAAGTTTTCTTATTTAAAGAAAGTTTTCTGATATAAAGGAAATTTTCTGATATATCAGATGCTGTGGCTAATTGTCTTAGCAGAAGTGGAAGCATAGAGATTGAAGGTCAAGGTTTTTTTCAGAAAAGGACTTGAGTATGTATTAAGGGATTTAATCACCTGACTGAGGCCTTAGTCTAAGGCTGCGGTTAAAAAACCCTCAATAATAAAGGAAGTCATTGTTCCAAGTCCAAGAAATCCAGTCCTGGGTTAAACTGTTCAGCGTTTAAGAAATCTTACTATTAGCGACACATCCAAGTAACAAAACATAGACATAAATTTAAATTTGTTTCTGAACTTTGTGTTTTGGAATATAGTGATATTTGTTTTGATTTTGACCCAATACTTTTCCCAAACCTACAATAATATTCTGGAATTATTTATTTTGGTGAAGTGGATAGGGTTTGGGAAAAGGTTCTTTTTGCTTTCTCTATCATTACTGCCATCTTTGCAGGGTTACATTCCTGTCACATCATAGACAGAAGGAGGGTTTATCTTGCATCTTTACCTTCTCCCATCCTTAGCCTATCAGAGCTATATCTGGACTCCTGCTCATCTGGAGATCCTAAAAGGCATGGGATGAAACACCAGTGTATCTTCTTTCTTAGAAAAACACAGTGGAAAATAAACATAGAAAACACTACATTTTACTAGTGTGGTTTTGGTGGTGGGTTTTTTTTTTTGCCAGACATGCAGTTGCAAAGGAGCGCCATGGCTTGTCTAGACCGATCTCCCTCATACTTTATATGAAGATTTCACGGCAGAAAAAAGAAATAGCTAATTTCCCAAACTGGATGCATAGTCAAATATATACAAGATTAAAATTAGTAAAAAGAGTGGCAAAGCTGATAAACCATTGGTCTATCAGCTTAAAACTGAATGCTTGGTTGAAGAGGATGGATGTCAAGGAAAATTAAACAATGGTGGCAAGCTTCCTGTTTCAGGAGATAGGGCAGCTTGGTTTGACATGTTGCATTGACCATGGAAACCATGGAGGTGGTAGATAACACACATCAAGTTCAAGACTGCTCAGATAAGATTAGTTGACTAATGGTGTGCCAAGAGGTTACAAATCACTGCACAAAACAGTCTTTCTCCTCCAGTGAGGTGGATGGAGCCAGAAAACTCTTCCTTCACAGGAGCTCTAGAGGATCACCAAAGTAAACTCCCGCAAAAGTAACAGAAACCTGTTAGACTCAACAATCACCACCAGCTTCTAAGTATGGTATGGCATATACACACTGCATATGGGAACATACATTCATTACATATGGGAACATAACATACATTACATAAGGGAAAAGACATTTTTTGTACACATATGTACGTAGGGTGCACCACACACACGGTATATATGGCATACAAGAACTACATTAGGTATTATCATTTTTACTGAAAGTGATGACGCACATTAGATCAAAAAGATTCCAATAGTTTCTCCTTTAACCTTTCCCATGCGTGTAGCTGTGTATATGATAGTGTATCACAAACATCTTGATATCTCTCCACAGCTGGGAAAGATGCAGGTAGTCTTATCCATATAAAAATAGCAAGTGAACATTTCTCCTGGACTGGGACAGGTACATTTCTACTAGCACTTATGCTTTCAGGAAGGAATGAAAAACTTCTTAAATTATTGCTAGTAACTGCCATGAAAATTGAAATACTGGGGCTTTCAGCAGCACAAGCTGTTACACTTATTAGTATAACCCCATTTATGGGAAATGTAGAATAAGTGAGGCCTTTGAAGCGTCGAACCACCCACTCCAAAAAAAAAAAAGAGGTGTTTGAGACTGGACTTTTATGTGGAGGTTTTTTTGTTCCTTTGGATAAGCTGTTTGTGTTTGTAGCTGATAGCTTTCAAAGACTGAAAGGCATGCTGGATTGCAATAAAAGTAGTCCTATTCACTGTGACACAGTTCCATATTTTCAGAGGCAGAAGCCACTTGAAGATGTGCAGCTCCATGCATATAACCAGCGGTCTTGTGGCACACACATGTATGTGTGCAAATCAGTTTCACATGGATGTGGTTAGTTTGCTACACAGATAATAGCATCTTGCAGCACTTTGGGTGAAAGTAGAGATGAGTTTTCAAAAGCAGAGAAATCAAGTTTCAAGGTTATAGTAGAGGTTAATTTAGTCTGACCTTTTGCACAAGAAGAGTTTATACATATTTATTCTTTATGCTTTTATCCTATGAAAAGCAGGCCTGACTCATCTGCATTTAAAGCCACTCTACACTGATTAAACTGTTTTCATAAGCATTTATATTCAGTGTGTGGAATTCTCTTAGGGAAAAGCATATGTATTATGTAGTCTTATTAAAATAGAGAAAAAACCAGCAACAGCAGCTCTTTCAGACCAGAGACTGTCAGGAAGAAGCATGCCATGGACCTGATGAACACAGGGTAAGTGATTATCCCTGTATGTCATGCAAGGGTGGAGCAGACTTATATCAAGCTTCGTCACTATCTGTGCCTAAAGCTTACCAATGACTAAGCTCACCTCAAATAAGATGTGCAAAACCAGGAGGGAAACAGTTAGCATGGCAATGAGCATGCCAAGGGTGCAATGGGGGTCCAGCGTATTGTGTGCTGAAACAGGCCCATAAATGGTAGTGATATGCCATGGGTCACAACTCTTTGCCCTTGCTAGTGCTATTACCTTAACCAATACAGAACAAGAGCAAGAAGTGAAGAACTCATAGGCAGATGCAAGCTGGAAGCTTGCAAACTGTGGCAACTTGAGAACAGCTCCAGCTCTTCAGACTAGACCCTGAGTTAGGGAGAGGATGTGATGGGAGCCTACAGCCAGTGAGCCCCTCCTGCCCAGGAAAATGGCACCAGTCTGCACCACAGCTACCATCTGAGGAAGCTTGCCAGTACCTGGAGCCTCCTAAATCCAGGTTGAGAAACTGGAAAGGGCCCAGCAAAGAGCTACCAAGATGGTGAGGGGTCTAAGCACTTGGCTTCTGAGGAAAGGTTGAGAGTTAGGCTTGCTTAGTCTAGCAAAGAGGAGACCAAGTAACAATCTAAGAGCTGCAGCAGGTATTGAAAAGGGAGTTCCATACATCAGAAACAAGATCTTCCCCATGGAATAAAAAGGTTGTATAATAAAATATAACACCAAGAAGTTGCAGCTTGGAAAGTTCGAATTGGATTTTTTTCTTTATGTTATTTTCTTCCCTTAGGAGAGACGTACAGCAGTTGAAAAGGAAATCCAGAGTAGTTGTACTATATCCATCACCAGACTTTTTCAAGACTCAGCAAGACAAAGGCATGGCTCACCTTACTACGATGCTTGTGATAATCCTGCTTTGAACGGCAATTAGACTGGGAGACTTCCAGCTGTTCCTTCTCTAAGAAAATATTCTGTCACCTGCAATATGTTGGGACAGTGGATAACAGTTCTTATATAAAGCGCTGAGAAAATTGACTGGAATGAATGTATGAACACGATGTACCACTCCTGGATAAAGGGAATGGCAGTGATGAATATTGTGAGTGCACATCCACACTGACTTCACAGTCTCAGGAGCAAACACTACCAACTGAATATTCACTGCGGCAAGAAGCTCTGTGTGTGGTTATATGTGGCACTCTTAAAGGTATTGAGAGCTTTTAATTTATTTCAGAATAAGCTGGACCAGGCCTATGAACATTTTAAATACATATAATTATATTTTTCTTTTTTTTTTTTCTTTAAAAGGGCATATCCCTCACTTGGTTCTGTCATTTTAAAGAGATGCTAATCACCAGCATGACAGTTTTTTCTCTAATTGCTAGAGTATGTACTGAGCAACCAAGAATGTCACAGAGGGAGGGAGGGAGGGAGGGAGGGAGGGAGGGAGGGAGGGAGGGAGGGAGGGAGGAAGGAAGGAAGGAAGGAAGGAAGGAAGGAAGGAAGGAAGGAAGGAAGGAAGGAAGGAAGGAAGGAAGGAAGGAAGGAAGGAAGGAAGGAAGGAAGGAAGGAAGGAAGGAAGGAAGGAAGGAAGGAAGGAAGGAAGGAAGGAAGGAAGGAAGGAAGGAAGGAAGGAAGGAAGGAAGGAAGGAAGGAAGGAAGGAAGGAAGGAAGGAAGGAAGGAAAGTTACAACTAGCAGCATATGACAATGATGCAGAGAAAGCATGCTGCAAGACTGTGCAAAGCAGACTGGTGTAAACCAGTGCGAACTGAGTACACTTATCCAGAATCAGCAAGATATCTTCTGTCCATCACAAAGCCCAGGATAACCAGGGGAGCCATATTTCAACTTCTCACTAAGGAGTCACGAAGAATAAGCTTGAATTCTGGGAAAAGTTCTGTTGGGTCACTTAATCAGAATCTCACATCGCACACACAAAATGCAGCTTGAAGGACCAGATTAGTACAAATCTGTCATGGTTTAACCCAGGTATGCAGCTAAGCACCACACAGCTACTCACTCACACCCCCTTTCAGTGGGACAGGGGAGAGAAAGGAAAGGTGAAAGTGCAAAAACTCGTGTGTTGAGATAAAGACAGTTTAATAATTAAAAAAAAAAAAATTAAAGGAAAAAAAAAGGAGGGGGAAAAATAACGAAGAGAGAAAAAGGGAAAAAAACCCCGACCAACCAAAAACAACAAGAAAAAAACAACAGGAAAAACAAGTGATGAAAAAAAAACCCAATTGCTCGTCACCAACTGACTGATGCCCAGCCAGTCTCTGAGCATTGGCAGCCCCAGCCAACCTCCATACCACCCACCACCAAGTTTTATTTATGAATACGACATCATATGGTATGGCATATCCCTTTGGTCAGTTGGGGTCAGCTGTCCCAGCTGTGTCCCCTCAGAGCTTCTTTTGCTCCTCCAGCCTCCTCATTGGTGGGGTGGGGTGAGAAGCAGAAAAGACCTTGACTTTGTGTAAGCACTGCTCAGCAGTAACAAAAACATCCCTGTATTATGAACACTGTTTTCAGCACAAATCAAAAACATAGCCCCATACTAGCTACTATGAAGAAATTTAACTTTATCCCAGTCAAAATCAGTAAAAAACCTAAAACTACTAACAATACTTTAGAGGATGGAAGAAAGTAATTGCTTTGTTTGGGTAGTTAGACAATTCTGTAGACTTGCATGATAGCAAGGATGGTGGAATGACTCGCACAACTGGAGCACTGCAATGGATGGCTAAAAGCTCTTTAGAAGGGACAGGTAAGGAAGGAGAGGTGGAGGGGTAGCCTTGTGTGTTAGAGAGTGTTTTGACTGTCTAGAACTCAACGACGGTAATGATAAGGTTGAGTGTTTATAGGTAAGGGTCAGGGGGAAGGACAGTAAGGGAGACATCCTGGTGGGAGTCTGTTACAGAACACCCAACCAGAATCAGGAGACAGATGAAGTATTCTACAAGCAGTTGGCTGAAGTCTCACAGTCTCTAGCCCTTGTTCTCATGGGAGACTTCAACTTACCAGATATCTGCTGGAAATACAACACAGCAGAGAGAAAGCAGTCTCGGAGGTTCCTGGAGTGTGTGGGAGATAACTTCCTGACACAGCTGGTAAGTGAGCCAACCAGGGGAGGTGCCCCGCTGGACCTGCTGTTTACGAACAGAGAAGGCCTGGTAGGTGATGTGGTGGTTGGAGACTGTCTTGGGCTCAGCGACCATGACATGACAGAGTTCTCAATTCTTAGAGAAGTAAGGAAGAGGGTCAGTAAAACTGTTACCCTGAACTTCAGAAGGGCAGACTTTGGATTGTTAAGGAGTCTGGTTAACAGAGTCCCCTGGGAGGCAGTCCTGAGGGGTAAAGGAGTCCAGGAAGGCTGGATGTTATTAAAGAAGGAAGTCTCAAAGGTGCAGGAGCAGGCCATGCCCATGTGCCGTAATTCGAGCAGGCGGGAGAGAAGACCAGCTTGGCTGAATAGTGAGCTTTGGCTAGAACTTAAGAAAAAAAGGAGAGCTTACTGCCTTTGGAAGAAGGGGCAGGTGACTCAGGAGGACTACAAGGATGTTGTGAGGTTATGCAGGGAAAAGATTAGGAAGGCGAGGGCCCAGCTGGAACTTAAACTGGCTGCCACCATTAAAGGTAACAAAAAATGTTTTTATAAATGCATCAGTGACAAAAGGAGGGCCAGGGAGAACCTCCCTCCTTTGTTCGATGTGGAAGGTAACCTTGCCATGAAAGATGAGGAGAAGGCTGAGGTACTTAATGCTTTCTTTGCCTCAGCCTTTAATAGTCAGACTGGTCATCCTCAGGGTTGTCAGGCCCCTGTGCTGGGAGATGGAGCTAGTAAGCCGAATGAAGTCCCAGTTGTTGAAAAGGTGGCAGTCACTGACCTGCTCCTTCACCTGGATGTTCACAAGTCCATGGGGCTGGATGGGATCCACCCGAGGATACTGAGGGAGCTGGCAGAGGAGCTCACCAAGCCACTCTCCATCATTTACCAGCAGTCCTGGTCAACCGGGGAGGTCCCAGATGACTGGAAACTAGCGAATGTGACACCCATCTACAAGAAGGTTCGGAAGGAGGATCCGGGGACCTACAGGACTGTCAGCCTGACCTCGGTGCCAGGAAAGGTCATGGAGCAGATCATCTTGAATGCCATTATGCGGCACATGGGGGACAACCAGGGGATCGGGCTCAGCCAGCATGGGTTTATGAAAGGGAGGTCCTCCCTCACTAACCTGGTCTCCTTCTGTGATAAGGTGACCCGCTTAGTGGATGAGGGGAAGGCTGTGGACATTGTCTACTTGGAATTTAGTAATTAAGTAAATTAAAGTCTTACTTTAAGTAAGACACTTTATCCCACAGCATTCTCCTGGAGAAGCTGGCTGCTCACAGCTTGGACAAGTGCACCCTGCGCTGGGTTAAAAACTGGCTGGACGGCCGAGCCCAGAGAGTGGTGGTGAATGGAGAGAAATCCAGTTAGCAGCCAGTCACGAATGGTGTTCCCCAGGGCTCAGTGTCAGGGCTGATCCTGTTCCATATCTTCATTGATGATCTGGATGAGGGGATCAAGTGTACCCTCAGCAAGTTTGCAGATGACATCAAGCTAGGTGGAAGTGTTGATCTGCTGGAGGGCAGGAAGGCCATACAGAGGGACCTGGACAGGCTGGATAGATGAGCTGAGGCCAATTGTATGAGGTTTAAGAAGGCCAAGTGCTGGGTCCTGCACTTGGGTCACAACAATCCCAGGCAGCGCTACAGGCTTGGGGAGGAGTGGCTGGAGAGCTGCCTGGAGGAAAAGGACCTGGGGGTGTTGGTTGACAGCCACCTGAACATGAGCCAGCATGTGCCCAGGTGGCCAAGAAGGCCAACAGCATCCTGGCTGGTATTAGCAATAGTGTGGCCAGCAGGAGCAGGGAGGTGATAGTGCCCCTGTACTCAGCACTGGTGAGGCCGCACCTCGAATACTGTGTTCAGTTTTGGGCCCCTCAGTACAAGAAGGACCTTGAGGTGCTGGAGTGTGTCCAGAGAAGGGCAATGAAGTTGGTGAAGGGTCTAGAGCACAAGTCTTATGAGAAGCGGCTGAGGAAACTGTGTTTGTTTAGCCTGGAGAAGAGGAGGCTGAGGGGAGACCTTCTTGCTCTCTCCAACTACCTGAAAGGAGGTTGTAGTGAGGTGGGTGTTGGTCTCCTCTCCCAAGTAGCAGGTGATAGGACAGAAAGAAATGGCCTCAAGTTGCACCAGGTGAGGATTAGATTGGATATTAGGAAGAATTTCTTCACTGAAAACGTTATTAAGCACTGGAAAAGGCTGCCCAGAGAAGTGGTTGAGTGACCATCCCTGGAGGTATTTAAAAGATGTGTGAATGTGGTTTTTAAGGGACGTGGTTTGGTGGTGGACTTGGCAGTGTTAGGATAATGGTTGGACTTGATGATCTTAAGGGTCTTTTCCAACCTTAACGATTCTATGATTCTATGATTCTAAGGACAGAGTGATAAAGAGAAGAGGAACCCATGGAAGACATTGGCAGAAGAAAAGTAGGAGTTGCCATCAGATCATGGAAAGGTGACCATGCAAACTTGGGAATGTTTAGGTAAATCTTAGGGCAATTTAGGCTACTCAAAGGATAGCAAATAAGGGAACTATGAACAACTGAACAAAAGGCACAGTCTTGCTGTGGTCAAATTTGATACAAAAGGCAAAACCAAACCAAAGAAGAGTGAGCTATAGCTAAACTAGTTCCAGACTGTTTATTTTATGACCCCAAACATTAATTGACTAATTTTTATGTCAGTGATAATCTGTGCACACAGTTGTGTTATGTTTCATGAAGTTCCTGAGCCTCTGGTACTATAGCTTGCCATAAAACAACTGCATTAAAGAATGGGAATGGCTAGGCTGAACTCTGACTCCAGTAGACCTGGATTTATACTTATGTATACCTGAAAACAATTCAATGTTTAAAAACACACTGGAAATTTGTGGGAGGGGGTAAATAAATATTAAGGATTGAGCTTGAAATTTTCAGCTAACAACATTCAACATAAAATTTGCTGAGCCTGTGTACTGAAATAAAACAAAACACTCCATAAGAGTTCTCAATGGACATGACCTTTAACACCTAAATGCCCAGCTGGAATGAAATATGTTAGGCTGTCCTGATGATAATTTTTAAATGGAGATTTAAGTCCACAAAGCAAATAATCATTCAGCTGGGCTGACATGTATTGGCATACTGGGACTGCTGCAGAAGTGCTCCATGACTATTCATTATATATAAAGTTTCTTGGGGTATTTGCATAAACCTTCACAAGGGTCTAACCCTGTTATTAGAAGTCATCACTTTTCTCCTACATCACCACTTAGCTATTTCAAATGCAGAAGTAAAAAGGAAGAGACCACTGTGATTTTTTAACATGCATAAAGCACTACAGGAACCTACAAATTCTAATGAAAGTTTGGCTTGAATTCCTAGTTTTCACATTGTCTTGTGATAGCCTTACCTCTCAAGCTCTTCTCTGGCAAGGGAACAGTGAAGAGGATCGGTCAGTGGCTATTTATGAAGTTCCCTGAAGTAAAATAGTGCTCAGTATTCCTGTTACTAATTTCCAGAGCTCTGGGATAACGTTTCAAACCTTTAGAATACAATCCTTTAAAGATTAATTTCAACATCCTCTGTTGTCAGTGGACAGACCTGATTATGAAAAACAATTATCTATTTTATTAAAGAGAAAATAGGCATCTATTGGCGGATGGGAAAAGACACATTTCCTGCCAAATTTTAAAGGAGCCTGATTCGCCTCTTCAGTGTTTGCTTTTGATCAAACTGTACAGTCAAAACTTGCACCTAAGTAGGGAAAACTGAAGAGCTAATAATCAGGCATGTTATCCAGTTCATGAATGCTGCACTTCTACTTTTTGACTATATCTTAGGCAGCCAAAAAAAGAGTCTTATAATAAGTTCCCTGGTCAAAGAAGAGAGGTAAGTAACCCTGAATGCCACCAAAGCAGAAAACAGGATCAATCCTGCAGACTTTGAGTAGTACCCACCTCTTTTCATCGACTACATAGAGAAATTAAGACTTTTAGTGGAACAAATCCATTTTGCAACTACTTTTTAAGTACAAATTAAGTGATTAAATTAGGCTAAACCCTATCCTCAAAGTAGAAACATCTCCAGAGGTTCCTCCAGGTTTTATGCAGGTTAGCATGCAACTATAATCAGGAGAATGAAAACCATTCACTTGAAAATCCTCAGCCCAGCTGCAGAAAGAACTAGCTTTGCTGTCCCTTGTCTACTCACACTTAGTCATTACTGTGGTTTTTTTCCATCCATATTCAAGAAACTAATCTTCCAATTCAGAAGAGATTAAATTATTTCAAATGTGGAGTTCAATGGGCTCTAGGAGCCCGAAAATAGTGGGAAAAAAATCACCCAGCTATTAATAAAGGCATGTTATCCACTGAATCGTTATAACTGCACTGTTTTCAAGTGCTTCAATTTTTAAAAAATACTTAATGTCCATTATTTTAAATGCTATAGACTGCTTATATATATTTTTTATTTAAAGATAAAATAGATTGAAAACAAGTCAAGGTATCTTTGTGTCTTTTCACCATATCCTTCTATGAACTTATCAATAAAACCAGGTAAGTTTTTGTTCTTCCAGAATTACTGTGGCATTCCAAGGTAGATAACTATCACTGAAGAGGAAATGGCTTCAAGGGCCAGGTGCTATTTCAAAGCACAATACCCCTTCTTTGGGCCTTTGAGGTTGGGATAGAGTCCCATAAGAGTTTCAGTATTTTGTGGAATTCATCTGATCAAATGTAGGTGTCAAGTGAGGAGATAGCTAAATCAGATATAGTCAGTGGAAAAACACAGGCCTGGGGAGAATTAGAACAGAAAAGTAAAATATGTAAAAATAAAAAGATAAATCACACTCTAAAAGTGCATATTTCCTTTTACTTATCATAAAATAATTAAACTCCCCTTATTAGGCCACAAACAGACATCTACACCACAATTGTCTAAAGTTAAGTGAGGTGATACTACGCTGTGCTGAGTTTTTCAATTCTTTATAAGGAATTGGTGGGTTTTTTTACAATGAGGTTGGTGAGACACTGGAACATGTTTCCCAGAGAAGTTGGGGATGCCCTATCATTGGAAGGGCTCAAGGGCAGGTTGGATGAGTTTTTGATCAACCTGATGGTTGATTATGGCAGGGGGTTTGGTCTAGATGGTCTTTAAAGGTCCCTTCTAACGCAAACCATTCTATAATTCTATGAAATTCACCCTTGCTGGTGCACCTTCCTGCCTTCCTTCCTTCCCCCAGCCTTTGCTCATGCCTTTCAAAACCGTGAGATCCTCTGTCTTTGCTGATCTTCTCCTACATGTATGGTATCACCTTTCCTTCAGAGAACTTACTTATCTCAGCTATAGCCCATACTTCTTTAGCACTGGAAAACCTCAATAGCCAAATGCACTTTACCTGTTGGAGCCAGGAGAACCTCCATGCTGACTGTAAGACTTTTAGATGCTAAAGAAACAACCCTGCATTGCTGGCTTTGTTTTTTCTTAACTAAAAAATCACACAGAAGTGAAGGGAGTTTCACTTTAAACACAGCAAACTTTAAGCCCAGAGCTGGCTCTGGGCACTGGCAAGTTACAAAAATGTCATGGTTGTCCCTCCTCTGTCCAACTTCTTGAAAAACTGTTGTGTTGTCTGTGAATATAAGAGCGAGCTTCACTTAAGAATTTAAGCACTGACTCCATAGATATATCAAGCCAAGAGGAACTTGTGCAATTTGAAGGGAAATGCTTGTAACAATACTGCTAATGTACTTATGTGTATTTAAAATGGCTTTATGCAAAAGGACAATACATTAAAATTCCAAAGATTGAGAAAGAAACAAAGATGATAGACGTCCAGTTATTTTGCTATTTGTTATGAAGGTAATCTTTAATTTATATTTATCTATATTAAATAAAAATCGGGAAAAAAGTCCATGTTGATTGCTATAGTTTGATGAAGTCCAACTACTTAGATGTTATTTATATTATAATGATGATAAGGATTTCTTTGCACTATAGTCTACACAATTAGAGTGGATTTACAATATTGAGAGTTATTATCAAGGCAACATGCCATTAAAAAGAATAAAAGAAGGAACAGAGGGGGAGGCTATTCTGAGAACCTTCAAAATGAATGCTCAGCTAGACCATTGCTGCCAATATTTCCTACAGTGTTCTGCCAGCATAAGGAAGATTAAATCTGTGTCTCATCGTTTCACAGGAATGACATCTCCCAGATTTTTCTGAGGCTCCGTAGACGCTCTCTGCCATACCCCATGAGGAGCAAGTTGTGTGGACCTAATCCAACTCCATGTACAATCCAACTCCAATTCTGAAATCAGACTCTGAGGCATGGAAGAATATTATATATAGGAACACAGAAACCTTTAGCTATGTTTATCCATCAGTCAGAGCGCTAATAGCACTACAGAGTGTGAAAGTACTGAAAGGCCCACCAACTTCTGCAGCAATACAAAAGACTCCTTTTCAGATTTCCCTTCTCTCATGCAATCACGAGGCTGTGAATGTTGTCTAATGAACAAGGCAAGGCAAGAAACCACCAATCTGAATGTAAGAACAGCTACACTGGCATGTTGTCAGACTCAGTATACTCAGAATTGAAGAAGTTGGTGCACGAGACCTTGAAATAAGCACACTTCTTTGTATAGACTGTATACATATACACACATACATTAGCATGTATATATCTGTAAACTAACTTCCCAATATTTTTCAAATTTTTCTGTCGGCAGACTCCTGAACAGTTTCTAAAAGAGGAGCAGACCCTCATACAGCGTACTGAAGCTTGCTGATGGTTGGGGATGGCTTTTCTTTCTTGTTTTGCACACACTCGTTAGCAGTCCATGTCTGTGGCTCAAAACCACTGCATTGTACAACAGCTTAACCTACATGACCCATGATATTTAAAATTCTGTAAGCAATTTACCAAGGAAGAAGTAAGCTGTGATGTGTAAGTGTAGCTGGCACTAAAATGTTGAGGTCAAAAAGTGATAAAGACTTCCCAAACAAGAAGCAGGAACCAGATATTTTTGATTCCTGACAATTTATTAGTTAACTGGGTAAATCTGTCTTTTAGCTTTAAACTGTCTATTTATTAAGGGGGAAAAAAAATTAAGAAAATAGTATCAACCTATTTAATTCAAGTACTGAGGTAATATTTAATGTTTTAAAAAAATGTCAATATTGAAACACATCATGTAACTGTTTCTATATAATTTCTGCCCCTTTAGCGGGCAGATGATTTTTAGGTGCAATATACTTTCCTATTTTCAGGTGATCTTAACCTCACCCTTTTGTATATTCCTTCTTTCTCCTTTCTATTTTAAAAACATGCTTGCATTATCAAACTAACCTTGTTCTTTAGCAGCATTTACCAGTCTGCTATCAACTCTTTCCTTGAACTAATTCTGTGTAAGTTTTCCACTCTTCTTCTTTTGGAAAAAAATAGTTTTACTTTTTGCATGTACAGCTATTTCCCTGTGGTTGCGAGGTTTTTTGTTTTAATTTTTTAACTCTGTATTTCAGAAATCTCCGCTACCTTGATCTTAATTTACTGAAACCACCTTTGTCACTTTTTAATGGGTTTTGCACAAGCTACAGAGGACTGGTCACTTATGTTTTTAAACAAATTACATTTGCATTAAAAAATTGCCCACCTTCCAAACAAAAATAACTATGAAGAATTATTCACTTTCTCTTTTTTGAAAAAGCTGCAGTGGTATTGAAAATTTATCAAAATGTTATGAAAAAGTATAGAAAGTTATTGAAATTTTTAAATTTTAAATCTGATAAATTTTTGATAAAAATTTCAATGAAAATTTGAAAAAAAAACTTTAAAAAGTGAAAAATGGGTTCTTTTCCAAACCCATAAAAACAACTTGGATATCTCTTTTATGAATAAAGTTTTAAATGTTTTAACCAGCTATAACTGTATAATAATTAGGACTGTATATAGTGCTGCAAATGGGCATTAGTAAAGCATTAACAGAGCATTGCAGAGGAGCCTAGGAAGACATCCTTATATTTTTTAAGATTTCCACAATCCTTACCACTCTATGTCTTGAGCTTGTTTTCATCTGATTGGGTTTTTTAGGGGCATTACTGGCTAGATATTGAATTTCATATCAGAGTAATAAATGTAAAAAAAAAAAATTGGGGGAGGGTTAAATGTACTTAGATACAAATGTAAAAATAAAAATTGTACCTCTAAGGTCATAACAAGCACAAGAATGATGCTCTATAAATGTAAACAGAAGAAATGTGAACAGACGCCACTGATATTTTACAAGTAATCCAATAGATTCCTCTTGGTTTGGCAGCTTCTAACATGAAAAAAATTCTTCACAAATTAAAGTTTCTTTTAAAAAAAAAAAAAGACAAATATCAAGGTTTCTTCATTCTATGATAAAAGTTTCACTCCTTTCTATTACTTGAATGTACGCATGTTACAAATGAATACCAGTAATGGAACCATCCAAATATTTTCATTCAACGAATGGAAACATTGAAATTTTCATAAATGTTTTCAAACTTCTCAGTTCATCACAAAGGAGGTTTTAACCTGAGTTCATATATCATATATGCTTATTTCCTCATGTGTTAACTACCCCAAAAGTGCTACAACTTTGTTAATAAGTAAATGATCATTAAATCAAAGACAGCCAAGTTCCTGGGTTAATATTCAGGAGAAATAGGAATCATATTGGTCCAATCACATTTAGAGAATTAGCTTTCTTATTCTCATTCTGTACTTCAGAAGTGGCTCATGTCTTTATGTGGACAAAGGACATAGAAACTGAAGACAAATATTTATTTCTTCCAAAAGCACCAATATTTGGAAGCTTGAATGCCTTAAAGCCATAGCACTTTATTCTCTGAAACAGAAATGGAAATGGAGAGTTTGAAAGTCCCACCTGATCTATTTTCTAACACTGCACTCCTTTGGCTAAGAGATTCTCCTCAGCTCAATTAAATGATTTGCCTCTGTTACCCTGTACTTCAGGCACTATTTGAAGTAGTTGAGTCCTGCCACGAGGAAAAACTTCTCCAGGAAGAGTTCAGAATCCAGCACGGCAATGTGGGCAGCGCGGCCTATCAATGTGTTGGCGGTGTTTGGCAGAGCATGGAACACGTTGTGTCTGATCAAAGTGCAGTCCTTCGCCCCAATCAAAGGCTGGAGAAGGTTGTTAATCATTTCTGCATAAACAGGACCTGCAAAAGAGTTTAGATGTCACGCCTATGTGCCAAAGCTGCTAGATCCCCTCTTTCCTTCCAGTGTCATTTAGTTACAGTAGCAATGAGAAGGAAAATGGAAGCAAGGCCAAAATGCAAGAGAGAGCAATCCATTTTAAAGGTTTGCTGAGTGCCAGGATGTTGTTAATTTAATGGAGGCACTAGCCATCTGAAGAAGGTCTGCTGAAGCTCCTAGCATGAAGAATGGGACACTCCTGAGCATTTAGACTCATTACATCTGTGGTGGAAAGAAATGCTCGTTTCCTTCAGGGGAATATAGTTGGACTCATGCTGCCTGTGATTTCAAATGCAAAAGTGTCTGGCAAGACCTAGAGGTCCATTCAGGTTTCTCTGGGGAATCTAAATGCAGGGAGGACATCATATAGATAGCTGAGGAGTTTATAGGGCAAAAACAATGGCTCAGGAAACTTGTGCTCATAAATGATCTACACTGAATGTAGATATGGGTCCTGCTAGGTAAAACATCTCCCTGAGAAACAACCAACAGGAGAGTTAGAAAATTACCTTTTGATTCATATCTGAGGTAGATAGAAAGAGCTGCAATTTAGGTAAGATGTGTAAAGGCAACCATGTTGATTATTGGGCCTGGGTGTCTCTTTCTACTTCCAAAGACTGCCTCCATTTCTAGATAATCACCTATGCTAAATGGGTATGAAATTACACTGAAAATTATTTCTGGAAGTGGTATCAAACTGAAGCCATGGAATATTGTTTAGCCTGGAGCAGAGAAGACTGAGGGAGAATCTTATCAATGCTTATAAATATCTTAAAGGGTGAGTGTCAAGAGGATGGGACTGGACTCTTTTTAGTGGTGCCCAACAACAGGCCAAGGGGCAATGGGCACAAGTTGGAACACAGGAAGTTCCACCTAAACATGAGGAAAAACAAAGCACTGGAACAGGCTGCCCAGGGAGGCTGTGGATTTTCCTTCCCTGGAGACATTCAAACCCCACCTGGACGCGTTCCTGTGCCCCCTGCTCTGGGTGTGCCTGCTCAAGCAGGGGGGTCGGACAAGAGGATCTCCAGAGGTCCCTTCCAACCCCTGCTATTCTGTGATTCTGTGACTCTGTGATTTTATAAATGAGGGAGACTGCTAAAAACAAAGGCAATACCTAGAGGCAATATAAAGCCTAAATCCACAGGAGGGCTAGACCTCTGATGGCATGAGCCCTGATGTGCTTTACTTTAGTTTAGATCTTTATTTTAGATCTATTCCTTTAAATTACCTGGCAATCATCCAAACACTATTGAAAACATAGGGAAAACCCCCTGACTTTGGATGTGCTGAGAGATGTTTCATTATGTAAAACAAAGGTGAGACAGTAGTAGCAAATAAGTAGGTTACAGAAAAACACTTGAAGAGCTAGTTCTATTATCATCACTTTAAAAAAAATAAATTAGAGGGAAGGGGAAGAAGCAGTAAGAAACCTTTGATTATGACCTGATTGAAATTTGTTTTCATCAGACAAAGTGCATCTTAAAAAGCTTCTTTTATTGATTTCGGTAATTTCCTGTGGGAAGAAAACACTTTCTTCCTTATCAAATAAACATTTGAGTTTTCATCATGGTTATGAAAAACCCTTCTAATGCAATTACCTCAGTTACACAAAAACACATTTCCTCAACAGTTTTGTAAATATAGAAAGGATCTTAAACATACCTGTGTGTCTGTCCTTAAGTGCATTTTTGCACATTTCTATTCTTGCTGAATGAAAGGGTACATATCTGTCTTGGGGTGAGGCCACTAACACAACATTTTTAAAGTACTGAAGACCTGTGACAAACGCATTAAATACATTTATCACAATGATGCACAGAAATGAAAATATATACAGCATCAACATGACTACTTCATGTTCAAATGCATTTGAAAATCTACAGTGCAAAATAATAATAAACATGCAACACAATCTTAGATTCAGAATAGCTCAAACTCATTTCTATTTTAACTATAAGAAACTATTTGTTACTTATCAACACCCATATAGGTTAATTGTATGTCCACAAAAATGTAAGAACTGTCTCTGTTTGAAAAACCGGTTTGATTAAAACTTTAATCTTGAAATATTTATGCCTCTAAACATTGGAAACACATGTACAGACCCACTACAGTCAATGAGTGGTTTTGGAGAAATAACTGTTCACAGGAATGGGGATCACATCCAAAAAGAACACAACAAATTAGTACAATTTTCAAATAAAATAGAGAGAGGAGAAGAGGAACCATCTTCACTGCTATGATGTCATACTATTACATCAGTTTTCAGGGCGTCTTGGGATCCAGTCCCTGCATTCAGCAGTCCCTTGATAAATGCATACTGGTGGTACCTGGACTGGAAAACAGGAATCCTCCCTCTTCCTTGGAGGCAATGTGGGCACTGACAGACTGTGGAAACAGGGTCCTGCTGTTTACCCAGTCTGTGATCTCTTCAGCCCTCCATCACCCACATTCAGCAGAAAAGCAGGAAAATGGACACAGGTGATCTAATCTAATAGTCCAGAGAGTATCCCGAACACAGCAGAGATGTAGGTTTGACTACCATCTTTCCCTGCCTCTTATGGGAAAGGGGCCCAGAATCAAATAATTTGATTTCTAGATTTTCATAGAAAAATATGTGATCACCACCACGAAGAAGAGTCCTGTTGGCTGTCTTTGCTAAGCCTGGCCGAATCTGTCTATCATTTTTTCTTGTGCAATCAAACCAACTGATTTTGTGACTTCAGTCTGAGGTAAAAGGTAGGAGAAGCAACAGTGAGTGTAACTATATCTAAAATCTATGTGACAAGGTTCAATAGGGAATATTTATTTTTTCGTTCAAGACAAGCAAGAAAGACAAGATTAAAGTAGCAGGGACTTCTTCTTTAAGAAGAAAGTCAGAAATTACTGGAAGCTTAAAGAGTTATCTGGAAAAGTAGGCACAACACTGCTT
Organism: Phalacrocorax carbo; assembly: GCF_963921805.1. Lineage (NCBI taxonomy): Eukaryota > Metazoa > Chordata > Aves > Suliformes > Phalacrocoracidae > Phalacrocorax > Phalacrocorax carbo. The sequence continues at coordinate 6,675,406 of NC_087514.1, read as the reverse complement.
CTGGTATTTCTCCCTCTGTAGGTTCTCTCAAATAGTTTTGGGAGAAGGTTGCTGGAGTAGTGGCACCTCTATTTTGACTTAGTATGCCAGCTCATATGTTCACATCTGGACCTACCTCCTTCTTCAGATTTTTCACCTAAGCACCTACCTGGATGATTCTGACCTTACAAACAACCCTCTTCACATTTAAATTTCTGCTTTCTGCTTTTGCAGGGACAACACCTTCATTTACAGCTTGTTAGACCTCCAGTCTACAAAGCTAACAAACAACGAATTGCTTTGACTCACAATACACGCTTGGGAATTCTTTGCTTGGGATGTTACAATGTGAGCTTCCTGTGTAGACTCGGTTTTATTTGAACATAGGAGTAGTAAAGCAGACGAACTGTATTCCACAAAAATGAGAGCCAGGGAATCAAAAGGAAAATTCAAATAAGGAAATTCAAGTAATGTCAAGAATCAGCAGCTTCCCATCATTGATTATGTCATGTAGTATGTTCATAAAATTATAAAACACCTCTATCTGTCTGTCAGAATAAGAATTAAGAAGTTATATTAATCTTAACACAGTCTTTGTTTCCTATTAGCAATGTACCAAAATATGAGAAAAAAAATTCTATATCAAGTAGTGAACTTGTGACTACATACTTGGCCCCCGTTTGCTCACGCACAATATTAAAAAGCCAACTATTAAAAGAAAACATTTGCTTGAATAGAAGGATCATGCTTGCTTTGTTTCCTTAAGAAAAGTCTGATTTATTTCATCTATTCATGACAGACCAAGGATGGGGTAAAAATATCTCTATTTAGCCATCATTTTTGCAGTGTGCGGCCATACATCTCCCTCTGTAGTACAAAGGTGTCAAAATAGACATGAATAAAATTTGTTTTTCATCTCACAAAGTCATATTTCTTAGAGACAAGAGATGTTAAACTTAAAAAAATAATAAAAAAGGAAAAATGGTTTTCATCTAGTGGCATAAATTAAGCAATGGTGGCCTGTCAAGAATGATGTTTCTTCTTGCAGAATATAAACTTAGGTGCATGTTTACTACATCATGGAGGTCTTCTTTGGAGCTAAAAGTTTGGCAAATATACTCACTGATAACTGGCACAGAAAAAAATTAACAGAGAAAATTGATATCAAATTTTAGGCAGAGCAGCCCTTCTTGAAAGCAAGAGTGATTAAAGAACATTCATTAACAAAATGTAGATTTCCTTTACTCCCTGCAGGATATGGCAATCCAGCACAATCCTTTGGAATGCCCTTGATATTTACACAGCCACACCAAGCCCTACTCACCCGTTTTTTGGCTGAGCTGATAGAGGAAACATTTGCGCAGATCCGCATTGTCCCTGAAGGTCAGTTGCAAAAGTGACCCTGACTTTTTCAACTTCTGCATGAGCCATAGACCTGGAATGAAAATTGATGCAATTTTTTATCTTGTTTGCTAATTACCAGCCAAGGGGATTAAAGGCATGTGCTTACAGTAAGGGTAGTGCTGTAACTCAATATAAGTCTTTGTTTCCTCTTGTATTGCTAATCAACAGGGAGAAAAGTCTAAGGGTCTCACTGGATAGGGGTAACAGTTTTAATCTAAAAGAGGGCAGATTTAAACTAAATGTAAGGAAGACATTTTTTACAATGAAGGTGGTGAAACACTGACACAGGTTGCCCAGAGAGGTGATAGATGCTCCATCCCTGGAATCATTCAAGGTCAGGTTGAACAGGGCTTTGAGCAACCTGATCTAGTTGAAAATGTCCCTGCTCACTGCAGGGGGGTTGGACTAGATGACCTCTAAAGGTCCCTTCCAACCCAAACTATTCTGTGATTCTATGATTCTATGTTTATCAATGCCCTGGTAGCTTAAACACTCAGGAAGGCTGAACTGTAGGATGTTCCATTCCCATAACACTCTAAGTATCTTCGTCAGCCTTGGAGATGTCTCTCTGAATTGGCAGTACACAGAGAAGTGGAAGAATACAGTGGAAGCAAGATCATCTTTCACTGCTGCACACCTTGGGTTTTTCAGGGGGCACTGTGCTGGACCTGGTAGTACATACTGAAAGCCCCTCTCACTGCAAATTTTTCTGTGTGGGTTTGAAGACTTCAGCAAATATTTTTCCACAACTTCAGTGTACAAGTCCCGTTGTTACAATTTATTGCTACCTCCATGTGTTGCTCTCTCATGCACTCTTCCATGGACTGCAGCCAGTCATAGGTTTCCCATCAACTCTTACCTGTACTAACCAAAGTACTGTTGTTGTAAAGGGTTCCCAGGTGAGGCCCAGAGAGGGACAGGAAGGTGTGTAACTTGTTGAGGTAATAGCGAAACCTGGGGCGAGTTAGTACAGATCGAATGATGACATTACCAAGGGAATGTCCAATGAAACTGTTGGAAAGAAAGAATTACATTACCACAAAACCCATCAGTATTTTATTTAAATTAAACATAAGGGTGGCATAAATTTCTCTTGAGGGGACTCTATCAGGGTTTTCAGTAACATCCTTTAGTTACCATTTCACATTTTTTTCAGCCAGTAGATGCTCTTCCATCTACAACAAAGTGAAAATCCATCTCACTGATACAATGGTTTTTGACACTGGGCACTTTTGGAAAAGCTAATTTCACTGAATGTTGCTCATGTAACTCAGTTACAGTCTATTAATTATCAGAACACTTACCTTATTCGGGATATGGAGAGGTTGTACAACTGGATATGCTGAATAATTTCATCCAATAATCGATCAGTCATTGTATCAAAGTCAGCAAAAGTATCAGTCTAGTGAAAAATTGAATGAGTTGGAGAATTAAAATATATTGCACTTATTGCAGACTGATGATATTTCCAAAGTAAAATGCAAGCAGAAGTAAAAACCAGTCCAAACTTTCTTTATACATGCTCAAGGTGGGGACCGGGGCATTTTTCTCAGTCTTCAAGTCCCCTAAAAATTGAAGTTTTGCTTTGAAAACAGATTAATGAAGTTTCACTTTCAGTTTTTTAGAAAATAGCTCCCAACTAATATTGCACACTTACTCAAGACAAGAATTCCCTTTCTCAAATAACCTCAACAGTATTGAGACCATCAGTGTGGGTAACTTAGCTACCATTAAAGCCCATGTGGATATTCACTGTCCTCAGTGAGCTCGTAGGTAAAGTAAGGCAAAATTTTCTGTCATAGAGTCTCTTTGACTCTATATTGTGCCTTTTAGCTTCAAGAACACAACCTGAGAATTTAAGTAGTACTACAGTAACTCTACACTTTGTAAGGCATGAAAACTGGGCCCTCTAGAAGACAATTTATATTTTAAGGGGAGTGAATTATCTCCTGCAGTTACTTTTCTTTCTCTACTGACTGTGCCTCTAACTTTGGTACGTGTCATGATAGTATAAACCCGGACCTACAATTTATTAACAGTAAGATTAACAATATTAGGCTGAGTGATTCCAGAATCATAAGTATTATCTCAAAGCAGCCTGACTTGACACTGGTGAGAACTGCTAAGGCTCAGCTGCTCTAGATACCATACTCTGCACATGGAAGAAAAGCTTTTGGCATTTAAGATTTAACAGATTACTGCAATAAAATAGTTTACAGCAATATTCACTGACACGTGGGTTATGCTGATGCTAAGGATGTAATCACAAAATTATTTGGCCATCTTCATGAAATGCTGTGTGTTTGTTATTCAGCAGTTATCAGTAAGAGAATGAGTGCTAGACAGAGACAAACAATTTGTTGCTTGCAACAGTGCTGCCAGTTGTGGTACAATAAAACATATAATATATTGTCCAGTCTATATGATTGCAAGCAGATCTTATTCAGAACTGTGTCATTTGACAATCCAACAGGACTCTAAATCAAATTCATAACTAATGAGATACCACAAAAACAATCATCAAATGTTGGAACAGCTATTCAGAGCAAACATATCAGTAATTAATGCTTTTGTGACACAACTCATCTTGCTAATTGCAGCTCTTGCAAAGGAAAACATGAGCATGTTCACGTTGCAATACAGTCTTAAAATAAATGTTCTCATAAACTACAAACAGTCCACTAACCTTCTGCCTGTTTGTTTTTTCTGCATTGATAATTAATTATTTCCTTCTAGGCTCATTATCCCAAATCTTTCAGGTTGTTTAAAAGTGGAAGAATATCAGCCTGAACATTAATCATAAACAAAATACATCAAATTTCACCTGGTTATATCTCCATCCTTTAGTTTCACCTCAGCCTGATTGAGCTTGTCAAATGTATTACAAATGAATGTCTAAAAAAAGTGATTTGCATTTTCCTCTTGAAGGCAAACTTCAGCTAAATGACTGATTTTTTGAGTCATTTTCAGTGTGCTTCACAGAGCAGGGAAAAAAGGGTGACAGGATGATTTACGGTACCCAAATAGTCATCAAACCACACAGGTTCTATTTCCAGTGCCATGGGAACTTACTCAATTTCCCAAACTACAGGAGCACTAAAATTTCCCCTATGGGCTCTTGATAATTTTAAATAGAGATGTTGTAAGGTGTTTCATTCTCTGAAAACATGAGAAGAGGCTTTGATGAAAGTCTGAAGGGGTCTCCTCATTATTTTCATCTTGCTTACGTTCACTGTGCAGGTCTGCTGCTGACAGAGATGTGCACTGGAAGGTGGCAAGTTCACAGACTAACACCAAGTGGCCACTTCAAAATACAAAAGCTGTTGAACAAAGAAGGTGGGAAAGTTTTGACTCAAGTTTCTCAGCTGCTCATAAATCAGAATAATGTTTCTGACTGGGCACTGGAAATCCTTATCTTGTGCATAAAGTGAGGCCTCTGTGTCATAAATACAGGTTCATTGCAGAGCAAAGCACAGAATTCATTTCTGTTTCTCTGCCTAGACTAGCAATGAATTTTTCTGGAAGGCATTTCTTTATCATTCAAGGAAATAAATCTCACAAACATTGCAACAGGAGAAACAATGGCTGATGCAGCAAAGGAAGCTGGCAACACCTGCTGGATATTGCACATCCTCCAGGGAATTTAGCATCACTAAATTTGCTGCTTTCTGTCAGTGCTGTGTTGCCTGGCATTCAATAAGCAGAGGCTAAGTTTGCAAACTGACAGGATAAATCAATTTTCTTCTTCTAAGTTGTAGTCCTATGACTGCTAATGTCATTGCCTTTGGCTTTAATGCTAGGAATATTTTCTCTTGGGTTTGAATACCCTATCAAATTAGACAGGAACAGGAACAGGCCTTTGCATTAACTACTATATAAAATTCCTTGAATTCTCCAGTGCTTTTACTTCATTCACTTGGTGAAAAGGCTTTGCTGAAGGCCCTGTTTCAGCAATGTCAACAGCTTGTAGCATATCTAAAGGAAGACAGAAATTAGCTCTGTACTACCTGATTTCTTTCAGACATTAGGAAGTCCAGTTTTCCACCAGGGAGTCCCAGTTCTATAAAAGTCTTTACCAGCCGCAGATCTGCACTGTTACCTAGAAATAAATGGTACTGTAAAAGATGTAATTCAACAGAAAAATAACTAATATAAAGTAAATTTGATACATTCCTCTTCCAATAAACCTTGACACCAGGGAGCTTTTGCTAAATGTTGCTAAGACAGCTCACTACACCTCAGGATCATGCATTGAAACAGTGGGAGGGCAAGAATACCCCCAGCCTGCACAAGGTGGGGCTGGACCTCACCTCCTGCTGCTAGGGACTGCATAAATGGTGGGGAAGAAAGGGTGAAGATCAGGCCTGGAACAACTCTGTCCCCTATATACTGAACAGGAGAGGTAAGCCAAAAAGCCAAAAAGCTGAGGTCTGTTCTTGCAGCTGGAAGAGTAGCCTGCCTCTGTGTATTCACAATTAGAGATGGTGCTGAAATACTGTCAGGCTCCAAATATTTTGGGACATGCCCCATTCTATACCAGAAAAATCCAAAATCTTCTGAAATATTTTGTTGGAAAAGGAGGTACTTCCACCTCATGAGAAGGACTCACTGCCACTGAGATATTGAATGGCAAATAGTCCTTGCTCAAGCCAATGTTTGTTTTCCATATTTCTGAGAATGCCTGAGATTTCAATCTCTACCCCTTCTTCACTGCAGTTTTAAGGTCAACATCTACACCTTTCCCATTGATACCAATAATTTTTCAAGAGATATTTCAAGTTTAACCCATCTGTTTTCTGCTTAGAAAGCATATATGTAAAAAATTCCAGGGCATGCTTCCTCTGCAGTGAATAATGATTTTTATTCTCTTACTTTCTAAAACCAGCCACTGTCTACCCTATAACAGAATTGGGGGAGGGTTAAATAATGTTTTCATCCTGGTGACATACTGCAAAACAACCAAGCATCTGTGGAAAGACAAGAAGAGTTACTGTAATGCACTCCATCTGTACACAGAAGGACTGGTGTAATTGGTGTAGAATTCTGTTTAAACAACAACAACAAAAAGTTGCAGCACCCATTTCTTACAGCAAATATTTAATATTCTCCTAGATCTTTTATTACAATAAAATGAATAATATGATAAGGACTAAATACTTAGCTAAGATAAATACTTTAGACTCTCCATTCTTTCAAACTTGCTGAACATCTGCCTTTTTTTTTGTTTTTGTTTGTTTGTTTGTTTAAACCAAAATGACTTGCAAACAGCAATTCTTCCTGGCCTTACCATCCAATCCATGGACACAGACAACCAGGTGAATTCCATCTTCCAAATTTTCCTCCTCTTCCTCTGGTGGAAAATACGGGATATCAGAAGCTAGTACAGATAAGTCACTGTACAGAAATCCTTCAATCTTCATTTCTTTTTTAAATTTTTCTTTGGCCTGATAAAAACTGGAGAATACATTAATTAATCACAATAGAACTGGGTGTTCATCAATAAACCTTCAAACTAGAAATGAGGAGGCTGGTATTTGCAAGAAGTTATGTTTGCAACTTTTAAGTAGAGACCTGGACACTATCCCTTATCTATTCTGATTGAGACAAATCAGGATGCAGGGAAGAAAATCAGTTTCTGAATGATTTGGCTACATACAGGGAATACCTAAAGCCCATTAACACCTCATACCTACCAGAGGAACGAAGGATTTACAAAAAGTAATTTTATGATGGCCCATAACAATGAGACTAAGATACAAACTTAGCAATTTTGCATCTTAACAATGTCATCAGCCTTATAGATACTGAAATGCTATATTTCAAAGAAACATTAAAAAAAAAAATTTCTAGCATCAGATGCATTTATAGGCAGGCAGAAGGTGTTCTCTCCATTCTTCAGACTGTGGAGTTAAACGTTGCACCTCATATGGTAGATACGTTTGGTTTGGTTTGGTTTCAGGTTGTTTTGAAAATATTTAGTAGGTAGAGGAAAAGCAGCTCAATGCTGAAAGAATTAACCTAGCCCCTTTCTTACTCAAGGCCTAAAATTTGACACATGAATTCATTCTGAAACATTCTGCTAGCTGAAGATGCCAAACTCTTCAGTGGTTTTTTGCCTTAGCAAAACTTATCCAGAGCTTTGAAAGAAGGAATAATCACAACATAAGTGTAGAATTAGGTAGAAAATTGGGATGAACCAGGTTAGGAGATACAAACCTTGGGGATAGCTTAAGGTCACTTGATATAATGGCAAGCAATTACTTACGTCAGCTTTACCGACTTTAAAGGGATACAAGAATGAAAAATCTAGCATTTGGACCTGGACGCCCTGGATTCATGTGCATGAATCCATGCTTAAACATTTTGCTTCACAAAGAAGGAACAAATTTTGTGATTAGATTAAGCAGGACTTACAACACGGTCTATTAAACAAACCTCAAGATGCTTTCAGAAAAATAAAAATAAAGCCTTGGGTGGCAAATGAATGCAAGTGCAGAAAGCCAAAATTTTGGGCAGCTGAATGGGTTGAGAAATTCCCATGTTTCTGTTTTCCCTCAGCACAACAGAGACACCAAAATACGTCAGAAGTATACATTTTCTAGCGTGTCAATCTGTGAAATGGGTCACTGTAACATCAAGGCCACAATGTGCATGGGCAATGCAGCGAGCAAAAAAAATAATGCCTTTTCCCAAGCTACCCAGAATGCCAACTGACCCATTTTTTCTAGTTTCAGAAGCTGAAGCTGAGACCCAACCAGCCAATCTCTGCTCCTATTCCATAGTTTAGCTAATGAGTGCAATTATTTAAGCAGAAGAGAAAAACAAGCTATGGTACTGCCATAGTGAACTGACTATCTGGGATCAATAATCAAGTCTGGGTGACCTTGACTTCAGGAAGGAGGGCCAGGTCTTAAAGTTTATTTAGACACCCACTGTGCCTAATGAGGGTTAAGGACCTAACGTCTCTGGCAATCTCAGTCTCTCTGTGTTTTATTCCTTTCTATCTTTTTAGATTATATATCCTATATAAGCCATTTGGCTATTTGGATTATTTATATTTTAATTCCTCAAGCATCAACTGTCTCTGAAAGAAAACTTACTGTATTAGGGCTCTGAACTTTGTCAGGGTCTCTTGGCATTACAGTAACATTAACAAAGAAAGTAATTAGATATTCTTACTTCAGCATCCTTTCATTGGTTTCTTCATCCATCTCATTTGAATTAGAAGAGACAACTCCGAAAGAGCCCAGAGGCTGGCGTGTAATGGGGAATGCAGCTTGCTTTGCAGAGAAGCCGACCATAGCAGGGGTCTCTTTGAGCACAGAAGAAAAGGGAAGACATGTGGCTGTGCAAGAGACAGACAGGTTAACCACATCAACAGCCTTTCTGCTATCCAGGGCTACTCCCTCCGTTGTCGCCAAATGAAAGCCAGTGCCATTAGCTACAAGTTTATGCTCTTGGCTGTTGGGTTCCTGAGGATATTCAGCTTGGTAGGATCCTGCAGCAGCGTCTGCTGAGGCAGGTGAGTCGTTGAGCTCAATTTCTTGTAACCCTTGCATTTCTGCATACACTGCTGGGCTCTCATCAGCAAGAGAGCTGCCACACTCTCCTTGCATTGAGCCAAGGTCAGTTGAGGTCTCTGAAGGAGCTGGAACAGGATAGCAAAAATCTGGTACCAGCTTTACGCTTTGTGAGAAACTCTCTTCCTCTGAAATTCTGCTATTGGAGTAAAAGCCTTGTTGTATTTTTAAACTGTCCAGCTTAAGCTTATCCTTTGGATCCTCAGTGAATGTATTAAACTTATCTACATTTTTGTCCAAGTAATTAGAAGCACTTGGTGTTTTTAAGCTGCACTCAACACTGCTCTCCAGTGACGGGCATTCAGAGACATTATCTCGGAGCTGCTTTGGACAAATGGGTGGTTTTGCATTTCCAAACTACAGTAAGTCTCTGGAAAAACTTCTTTCTCTTCCTCCCCTTCAACTCAGTGTTACTGCTACTGTGTTTGATGGAGGGCTTGGGATGTCCTCTTGGTTCTGGTTCTCCACTTTCAGCAGTGAATCGACACTCAGAAAAGTCCATGATTAATTTTCCATCTCCATTGTCTGTTTCTGTGCAAATTTTTAAGTTTCCTCCTGAATCTCCTGAGTTTGCTTCACTGTGTTTGGATATATCCACCTCCTCTGCGGCTCCTCTGGGCTGCTGATCTGAGGAGCTGAGACAGATTTCGTCAGTTTGGTAAGCTCCACTTCCCTCTCCTCTTCCTCAAAGGGCAAAGAGCTGATGGATGTAAGCGATGCTTGGATCCCACTGGGCAAGCTGGTATTGCTTTCTGTGTGGCCACCCTCCAGGGAATTTCGGTGGATGGCATGCCTTCGTACCAAGTGGTGCAGGATCTCTCGATCGCTGGGCAGCTCCAGTGCCCGGCTACGAGCATCAGACCATGCCACTGAACTTGGTTCACTTTCAATGCCTGAATCAGATATTATAGAGGAGGATCTTTTTATAACCCCTGACATCAGGGTAAATTCTTCACACTCCTCACCTCGTTGCTCCTTTGTGAACAATTTCAGTTCAAAGTTGTGTGTGGGCAAAGCTTTCAAAGCAGGGAGCAGAGCCTTGGTGTCTGAATCTCCTGTTTTTTCAAGGACTGGTTAATTCATTCAGTGCAAACTCAGAAGAAGTGAAATTATTCTCGGGATGACTAGATTCATCTATTTTATGCATTTCAGTCCTGTCTTCCAAGCCATCAGTTCCACATGCTCCACACTCATACTGAGCACTAACAATTAACACAGGCTCACTTTTGTGGGAATCCTTATTGCTAGGTTTCGTATCTCCATAGGTGACATCCGCCACAAGCCTACTGTCTTTTAATAAAACTTCCTTGGGTGTTTTGAAGTCTTCTGATGTGCGTTCTGTATTGCCTGGCTCTGAGTCAGAAGTAGTTTCCTTACTTGAAATAAAAATATTTTCAGGTTTCCTTTGGGCTTCTTTGTTCGTTGTACATACCTGAGATGCGGAGTGGTGGTTCAAACCCTTAGCTGTATGAGCAGCACCTTCAGTACCACTGTATATGCAGGAGGGATTCCCTTTTATCCTGTCTGTGTGTATTAGCAAAGTCCCTTTCCCAAAGTCTCCTTTCATTACTGCAGTGACATCATTTGATTCAAAACTTTCGTTGTCATCTATTACATCCATTTGGGTGTTTGCAGGAACCTCAAAATCTGGGAAAGTTTCCAAATTCTGATCTGAAAGAGAGAAAGAGGGAAAGAGGGAAAGAGAGAAAGAGGAAAGAGGAAAAGGGAAAGAGAAAGAGGGGAAAGAGGGAAAGAGGGAAGGGGGGGGGGAGAGAGAGAGAGAGAAGAAAGAAGAGGGAAAGAGAGGAAAGAGAGGAAAGAGAGGAAAGAGAGGAAGGAAGGAAAGAAAGGAAGGAAGGAAAGAGAGGAAGGAAAGAGAGGAAGGAAGGAAGGAAGGAAAGAGAGGAAGGAAGGAAGGAAGGAAGGAAGGAAGGAAAGAGAGGAAGGAAGGAAAGAGAGGAAGGAAGGAAAGAGAGGAAGGAAAGAGAGGAAGGAAGGAAGGAAGGAAAGAGAGGAAGGAAGGAAGAAGGAAGGAAGGAAGGAAGGAAGGAAGGAAGAGAGGAAGGAAGGAAAGAGAGGAAGGAAGGAAGGAAGGAAGGAAGGAAGGAAGGAAGGAAGGAAGGAAGGAAGGAAGGAAGGAAGGAAGGAAGGAAGGAAGGAAGGAAGGAAGGAAGGAAGGAAGGAAGGAAGGAGAGGAAGAAGGAAGGAAGGAAGGAAGGAAGGAAGGAAGGAAGGAAGGAAGGAAGGAAGGAAGGAAGGAAGGAAGGAAGGAAGGAAGGAAGGAAGGAAGGAAGGAAGGAAGGAAGGAAGGAAGGAAGGAAGAAGGAAGGAAGGAAGGAAGGAAGGAAGGAAGAAGAAGGAAGGAAGGAAGGAAAGGGAAGGAAAGGAAGGAAAGGAAGGAAGGAAGGAAGGAAGGAAGGAAGGAAGGAAGGAAGGAAGGAAGGAAGGAAGGAAGGAAGGAAGGAAGGAAGGATGGAAGGAAGAAGGAAGGAAGGAAGGAAGGAAGGAGGAAGGAAGGAAGGAAGGAAGGAAGGAAGGAGGAAGGAAGGAAGGAAGGAAGGAAGGAAGGAAGGAAGGAAGGAAGGAAGGAAGGAAGGAAGGAAGGAAGGAAGGAAGGAAGGAAGGAAGGAAGGAAGGAAGGAAGAAGGAAGGAAGGAAGGAAGGAAGGAAGGAAGGAAGGAAGGAAGGAAGGAAGGAAGGAAGGAAGGAAGGAAGGAAGGAAGAAGGAAGGAAGGAAGGAAGGAAGGAAGGAAGGAAGGAAAGAAAGGAAGGAAGAAGAGAAAGAAGAAGAAAGAAAGAAAGAAAGAAAGGAAAGAAAGAAAGAAAGAAAGAAAGAAAGAAAGGAAAGAAAGAAAGAAAGAAGAAAGAAAGAAAGAAAGAAAGAAAGAAAGAAGAAAGAAAGAAAGAAAGAAAGAAAGAAAGAAAGAAAGAAAGAAAGAAAGAAAGAAAGAAAGAAAGAAAGAGAAGAAAAGAAAAGAAAGAAAGAAAGAAAGAAAGAAAGAAAGAAAGAAAGAAGAAAAGAAGAAAGAAAGAAAGAAAGAAAGAAAAGAAAGAAAGAAAGAAAGAAAGGAAGAAAGAAAGAAAGAAAGAAAGAAGAAGAAAGAAAGAAAGAAAGAAAGAAAGAAGAAAGAAAGAAAAGAAAAGAAAGAAAGAAAGAAAGAAAGAAAAGAAAGAAAGAAAGAAAAGAAAGAAAGAAGAAAGAAGAAAAAGAAGTAGTATCTGCAAGAGCACAACAAATTAACCCTAGGGTCATGTGGGACTTCAAAAGGTGTTTGTAAGGCCTAAAAATTATTTATATTTATATTATATAAATTACACATACGTTGGAGGCATATTACAAATGCAAATGCCAGAATGTATTTAACTAGAATTATACTCACTGAACAGTTACAGTGAGGTCAAAGTAGACAATATCAATAAAATATATTTTCCTTAGTATAACTGTATCTAAACTGCTAGTTTTTACAGCATAAGTAAGCAAAACCAAGCTGACACTTCTTTTTATTCCTGCTGTCCTACAACTTTGTTTATAGTATAGCTCTTGCTTGTGAGTCAGTTTAATACTCAGTTTAATAGTTTAAATATCTCTAATGAGCATTGTCCAAATTTAGGGAGTTGACTAATTCTAGAAGAGTGGGAATTTTGGGACCACAGGCCATATTTACTGGACTATGGCCACCTAGAATATTAATACATATTGATTCCTTGCTAATCTTAATAATTGAGTAAACAAATAAAAAGAAGAAAGGGAACCAAGGCCTGTGAGGTTTCACTACAAATCTGTGGAACTAAATAATTTTTTAATTAAAAGTTTGATTCGGGTACTCAAGTGGAAAATATTTTTTTGGAAAGCAATGCTGTGTTGGGCTTTTTGCCGAGATTGTCCTTTTTGTTCTGAATTTCCTACCACTAGATGTCACACTGGAGATGAAATTCGTAGTGCTGTTTTTCCTTTAAATTTGTACGGTAACAAAAATCCAAAAGATTTTGCCTCCAGCTCTTGTAACTAAACAGCTTACATTGAAGATGAAAAATATGAATCTACAGGAAACACCCTAGTTTGCTAGAGAAAACAGATTTTTCTAGTTTGCTGGGGAAAGCAGGTGAATTCAGCTATATTACATAGTATATCACACACTGATTCAAGCCAGAGTCAGCCCAAGGGATGGGAAATCGCTTACCTTGGGCTGGGGAAGTGAACCTCCCTCAGCACAAGCTGTTTCACTCACCTTTGCAAGGCATATCCATGTACCTATCTTCAAAGATAACTGGGAGCGTGTTCCAGTCCCCATCGATGTCGAGGCATTCTGCTGGAAGCGGGGGCATGCTGGTGAAGTACTCCGAATTACGAATTTCTGTAGAAATCTGTCCATGACTTTGGATCCTGGCAGCAAAGTACAAAAGAAATTGAGTGTTTGAGTAGTTACTGTGCTGTTTCTCCATGACCCCTGCAAGCCCAGCAGCAAAGCTGGATGTGTAGGCAGAAGACAGAGGCAACGTGCTTAAAACGAGAGGAGGCAGTACTGCATGATAAGGGGGTACCCAGCCCTCCTAGGAGGTTTCTCATGAGTTGATTTCTATCTCTCAGTTAGAGAAACCTACAACTTGCACACTACCTCACTGCAAAACCCCTGTCTTTTTGAAAATTTTCCAGATGTCTCTGCTACAGGCTCCTGTTAGCTACCATAACTCATTGCTGTCCTCCCCGGGGTCACTGCTGCTGGCTGAGACTGGATCCTTCAGCTGGCTTCCTGGTCAAGAAAAGAGGTCTCTCTGGCTGTGGCAACAGTTACAAAACACAGATGCAGGAAGCAGTAATCAAAAATTTGGTTGAGCAGTACAGGGAGAAAGAAGGCCAAGAAGGATGCATGGCAGGCCCTCTATCTCACTTATACCAGCCCACAGAGCACTGCAATATCTCACATACGTATGCATCTGGAAGAGCTAAGACACATGAGTTCAGCCACTGCCTGTTGGCAGAATTAGAATAACTGTCTGTTTCCATCTTTTGGGCCATGTAAAATGCTACCTGGTTTTCGTCAGTGAACGTGACATTAAACTGGCACACAAATGTGGGTTCAGCTATAATAAATACAATAATTTTCAGTTCTGATGAGCTTTCTTATGTAATCATCTTCCTGAAAAAATGGGGAAAACAGCAACTACAAAGTTTGTTTATTTGTGTTGACTCTTTGTAGAATTAATCTGTTTATCCTAAGGAATAAAGGGGAAGGCAACAAGCTTTTCATAGATGGTCAGCTGGAAGCACTTCTGCACAGATCCCATAGGACAGCACAATGGCAATATTTCACATTGGCAAAAGGCAGGTAATCATCATGTGGAAGTTAACTGGAAAAAAACTCACTTTACAATTTATGAAGCAAAACTCAAACATCAAGGTTGTAATTCATGCTAGTATGGAAGATTCCTATGTCCAGACACAAATAACTTGTTCAGACCAGCATACCAGATTCAAGTTCAGAACATAATTGTTGCTTTCTATCCTTTGCTCTTACTTGTAGGCCAGTTATTTTTTCCTCAGAGATAAACAAGTCGTTGGTTGCTAGAACATGACTCAGACAGGAGTCACAAACAACTAACTGCTCAATATTGCCTGCAGCAGCACCACCTGGATGTTTAGAGTTAGCTCTTAACAGCATAATAAAGTTCTCACTGACACATTAATTAATAGCATCAGCATTTTACTAAAGACTACGTGTAAAAATAATAAACCCAACTTGCTTTGAGACCAATCTCAGGCACAAAAGATGAATTATTGATATTGAAAGGTGTGAGAAAAAATATTTTTTCTGTAAAATATTGGGAGGTTATGTCGCCTGCTAGAGGCTCCCACCCTGTGTGACACCCAACCTATTGAAAATGGTGTGTCCTCTTCTGACCAAGCAGTCAAATGCTGCCAGGCATGTAGGTACATGGCCTCACAAAGAACTCACAGCAACAGTATGGGAGGCAAAAATAAAGCTCCTGTCTGGTAAGAAGGAAGAAATAACCAGGGGAAAAGACTGTTACTGTTGGAGGTGGTTGTACAGCACCTGGCATGCTGAGAACTGATCTCACCTGGCAAGTCTGTGAACCCGACTAATACTCCCTACTGTCATCCCCCCCATTAATAATACTCAGGCAGCCAAGGCTCTCTTTTTCTAACTACATCATCTAGCAAAAATAAAAAAGAAAACATGACTTTGTCATGAGGCCTGTATAGACCAAATTTACTACATAGACCAACTTTTAAATTTTGTAAACTATTTTACTTTTTATTTTACTCAGTCTTCTTGTAAATCACTGAGGAAAAATAGGTTTGTCTGAGGATATGGGCTAGTTCTGTGGCTGCCTGGAGAAATAAAAGCACTTCATGCAATTAGGCTTCCCCTGTGCAGGGTTATGCTTGCTTGAATGGGGCCATGAGTGTCTGTGCCCTCACCCCAGGCTCTTGACATGGGGTTCTCCTTGTACATAGCTCACTTAAAACCTGACATGGGAGGTCTAGGTGAGCACAGCTGGGCCCCTGCAGCTATGGTGATGATCTAATTTGGCAGAACAAGGTAGCCTTGTACAACCCATTCACTAATGAAGTCATGGCCCTTTCCATCAACACTGAATCAGCCCTAAAGTCCTTAGTGACAGCTCTGAAAAAGTGATTTTCTTCTTTGCACTAGGTCAGAAACAGATGGCTCACTTAAGCTTTATCATTGTGACAGGACCTGATGTCGTGGCCTTTAAGCCCCTTCTGAAAGATGGGTTTCTACACTGGTAATGCTGTGGTCCTCCCATGGTGACAGGCTGTTTCATTGGACAAATAGTCTGAATATTCCTTGTTACTCATAAATTCAAATTGGAGCATCTTTGAACTCTGCCTTCAGGGGTCAGGTCCTGAGTATTGTCCATGTGCTCCACTTGGGATCATTGGCTAAAACTGAAGGCAGGATTTGTCCTGGTGTAGCTTTAAAACTGGCTCCTCATACTGCACATCTTGGTTCCAAGCAAGAAGGGTCAAGCAGAAGGAAATACTTACCTTGCCAATGCTTTATAGCAATTTGTTATGAATGCAGCCCAGCGCAGTGTTTGTTTTCCCAGACTGTTTTGCACTGTTGATTCTTGGTCAGTTAATTATAAGCCTTGAGCTCACATCGTTCCCACAGTTCCTTCAGCTAATGTGGTGGTATTTCCCATTCCTGTCCTCCACTGCTGCATCTAATGAACATCCACAGCTTTGCACTGGCTGTTTAATGTTCCTGTCTGCATTTAAGGTTCCTTTCTGCTATAGAAAGTAGGGCTGGACTAAACACCAGAAGAAATCCATAACTGCCCACCCCCAAAAATAT
The DNA here is from genome assembly GCF_963921805.1 of Phalacrocorax carbo. NCBI lineage: Eukaryota > Metazoa > Chordata > Aves > Suliformes > Phalacrocoracidae > Phalacrocorax > Phalacrocorax carbo. Next base: position 6,659,100 of record NC_087514.1, on the reverse strand, counting down.
ATATTAGAGATGGTAAAAAGCAAATTTTGAAATGTTAGTCTTTTGCTGCTTGTCAGCATTTATTTCACATTAAAAATACCAGTACTGGCTCTGGTGTAGTGGGTTTGGGAAGTTAACTGAAGAAAGATATAAAAAAAAAATTTCTGCCTGCCCTGAGGCTGGTGGTGTTGGTGGACATATGCTCTGAGGAGAAATGCACCCAATTGCAACTAAGAAGAGAGGTGGGGAAAGAGGATGTTCTGCATCGTATCCCTAGATTATAGGAACATTGAAATTAATGATTTCTGGGGCCTGATCAGAGTCACTTACTTTTGATGCTGATTTCAATGATTTTACAATATGGAGGTAGAACAGACTCAGTGACTTCTTTCAAACTAAACTCCATATCAAGCAGAAAAAGACTTTGGTCTTGATTGCAAAGTGTTTTAAACTACATTTTCAGTTTTCCAGTGACAGGGAAGGGTTAATTGGTTACTCACAGGCCTTCCTGGAAAGTGAGCACAGCAAGTTTCTGGTGCTCGGTGTAGAAGAAGGCTTCTGAGAATCTCCTCACCTGAGGGAGAAACACACAAGTTAAATCTAAGATCTGCTGAAAGATGCCAAGTACAATGAGGCTGATACAGAGCAGTGAATGTCAGGACCAGATTCCTTAGTATGCTCTGTCTGCCTTAAACCACTCTGGTGACAAAAAAACCAAAGAGCTCAAATATGTTTCACTTTCCCAGTCCAGCACAAAGCAGCTGGTGTTGTTGCATATTTTGCTGGGAGGCAAGATGTGTCCCTTGACAGTAAATCAAGATTTGCTTATGTGCACTTCTGACTACTTTTCTAAAAGCTGTCAAATTTACCATTTTCCCCTGTATTCTTGAAGTGGGGAAATTTTCTTCCTTTCCCACTGTGCAAACAATATAGCAGCAGTGGAGTGAGTTACTAAATTAGAACAATTCATAACTGATCATCTCTTCTATGGGAACATCCACAGTGACTCCCAAGAGAATGAAGGAAGTCTCATATATCATCCCAGAGGAGAGTAAGACCTATCATGGTAGGAGCACATCTGCCTATGTCATGATAATTACAAATAAGAGCTCTTCAAATCTCTTCATGGACATCAGATCTGTTCAGTGTTGGATAATCAATTACAAAAGAGCCACAGATCTGAAGTGGCTGGCAGAGCACAGAATGTGGAATTCACTACAAAAAAATATCGGTACTGCTGTCTGCCTTGGAGTAAGCTTTGAGTTTAAATGAATCAAGTGCAATATGCAATCAAATGTACTAAGCTGTTAAACTACAGCCCATAGATTACTAATAATTTTTGTAAAAATGACCTCTGTTACAGTGTCAGAAAGTGACAGCGAAAAGCATATGTCATAGCATCTTGACGTCTCCGTAAATCCCAGCTGTGCTTTATCAAATGGCCTTTCTGAAAAAAAGGACTAGCATCCTTTCAAAAAGACTGTAACATAATAGTATGACTTTTCATCTGGGGCTCTCAAACTGTTTTCCAGAGATGGGAAAGCGTCATTAGACACTGTTTATATGGGGAGGAACTGAAGCTCACAAAGATAAGTAATTTGCCAAAAGTCAAGCAGGCAGTTGGCATCAGTTAAGCCGGGAACAAACCACAGGCTGGGATTCACCTTGCTGGAGCTGGGAACATACACAGTTGGGTCCTTTGGTTGAAAGCCACACAGCTTCTCTCAGAGTCAAGGGAGACCTAGTCAAATTAACCAGGGGAGTCTCAGCTTCAGTCACATCCTCCTGAATTTTATGCTTCCTTTTTGCAAACTCAACCATGCTCTCAGGGAGAGAAACCAGAGGGTTGTTCTCATCACTCTGGAGAGTAACCAGACCTCCACTGACTTTGACAGGAACCAGAACATAAGCTGAGATGTCAATACATACACTGTAGACTCCTAAAGCTAACCAAGGTGAATCCTACCCTTTTCTCTGTCCCTAATCTAATCATTAGATCAGACTATGAGTTCAGCTCAGGTGATGTGCAGAACAATGACCAAAAACGTCCTAATGGAAGACACAGCACTTGCTGAACCAATCAGATAAGCAGACCTGACAAAATTAGCTAAAAAGACAAGTGCTCTTGTGCTTTCTTTAGTATTATGTACAAGAAGCAATTTCCACATGAACAATATTAATACCTTGTTGTGTGCACCTGACTAGGAGAAAAGCAAGAGCTAGCTATATATATATGTGTGACATAGTGAAGAAAGCAAATATATATTCTTCATAGTAGTTTTGTGAAAAAAGTTGAGATAAAATCATGTTTTTAGTTATTTGTCATTGTGATGCTTGTCCTTTTTGAAACAAATGTTTATGGTTTATGGATATCTAGCAAATACAGGTGCTATCTACCTCTTCCCACTCACCTCCTGTTCCATGTCTGATTGTGGTGTTCAAAGTGCACTCATTTTATACAGGATCCCATAAAAGCAACAGCCTTCATTCGAGAAATTGAAATCTGTAATTTCAAATCCTGGGCTTCACTTCTTCTTCACCCCTTGTCCTTCTCACCCCATTTCAAGTAAATATTCATATAGGCAGAACAGTATTGGAAATATATAGCCAGATAAATCATTAACATCTATCAGGAGGTTACCATTACTGAACTTGCTTTGAACATCTCAACATTACCCTTAGCATGTGATGTTCCTGAGTCAGATAAGCTGTGACTTCTGGATGGAGTGTTGCCACCTCCAGGAACTGGGTCCACAGGGCCAGGAGGTGTGAGCAAAGCCAAGCAAGGTCCTTGCTTATCTGTTCTGCTATCTTCTCTGGATTGCTCAGCAGCTGGAGGAGGGAAAGGACATTTGGAGATCAAGGCAGTGTCATGAAGGAAAATCAGTTCATATGTTAGATTAAGTCCTTTTAGGAACAACAAAAAAATTTCCACTTGATTTAAAATTATTATTAAAACTGCTATCTTCAGTTATTTTACCTCAAATAAAGATGGTGAGACTTTTGCTTTTATGCTTTAAAAGCCACATATTTTAGCGCAAAAGGTCTCAGCTACACAACTGGAGAGCAAGAAGTAGGAACAGCCTCAATTTTTGCAGACGCTTCACTGCAGACATACTAATATGGGAAAAAAATCAAAGTGTGTCCCAAATTATCCACCAGATGGTGCTGAAATAATAAACTATGGCCCATCATCTCCTTTCTGATAGCAAAATAAACCTTCTCAGCCATGTCACACTAGGATACCACATGGGTCATTGGGCTGGGTTGGGGGGAACACGAACAGCAAACCCGAAACCAAAACACTGTGTACTCAACATATGATGAGGACAGACATCCCACAGCCTGCTGCTGCTTCGTTCCCATGCTAGGACATGATGGGGCCCTCTGTGCCCTCCAGCTTTAGGCTGCAATTCTGCACTAAAGCTGTGCCGCCTGGAAGTGCATGTCAGCAGCAAAGTCTCTCCATATCAATATTCCTCGTTTCACAGTTTCTTTAACAAGAGGCAGACATGGCATTTTACCACCATGTTTTGGGACAAAGAGTACGGAACTGAGCCTTCACCTATTCCTAGTGTCCCTACTTGCTCCCATGAAACCAGTAATACTACCAGTAAGACTCCAGAAATAATACCAGAGGAATTGCTTATCAGTTCTTGGCCAGGTCTTAGTTTGGTTAGGACTGTAGTCTAGCTGAAAGTCTGCTTATTTTTCACATTTTATTATTCAGGTAGTTTCCAGATTGGTGACACTGCAAACTAAGCCATGATTTAAATCAAATTGTCTGTGTGAGAGAGAGAGAAACAGAGAAAATGCATGTGTGGACAACACAGATATTGTCATTGTTTGGGTGCTATTCTGTTTTAATGACTTGTCCAAAATGGCACCAGCTCCAGTACCCATTCTGGTACTGCAAAAATCAGTGGATACTGGTGGAAAAAAATCCTGCACAAACACGTCTCCATGCAGTCAGGGCACTACTTTATTTACTGCACTCAATTTTATATCCTATATGTCAATTTTATTTTTTTTTTAATTTAGTCAGTAAGCTGCCTCTTACATCATAAACTGAAAGCACAGTCTTCAAAGGGGATGCATTATTAATGCAAGCCATACTAGGAATAGGTGTATGATGGCTACTTGTCTAGTTTATTGCTTCTCGAAGGAAGGAAGGAAGGAAGGAAGGAAGGAAGGAAGGAAGGAAGGAAGGAAGGAAGGAAGGAAGGAAGGAAGGAAGGAAGGAAGGAAGGAAGGAAGGAAGGAAGGAAGGAAGGAAGGAAGGAAGGAAGGAAGGAAGGAAAAGACAATGCTTACTTCTAACTATGAGAGTCTCACTGCACTGCCACCATACGCAGGACAAGAGCTTGGCAACCCTAGTGATGCAGGTCAAATCCCAGGGACTCAATTCCTCAAAGCAAAACCCAGCAATTAAAATGATCACCAAATGTGATTCTGGCTACTCCATTCACATACCTGCTGCTGGGCTGTTCCCTGTGACTGCACCTTTCAAACCCTGCTCAGGGTAGCCTGGCTTTAACAACACTGTCACGCAAAACAAACTGAGAGGTTTTTTGACGAGTCATTTTCCCTTGTTTGGTTACAAATCAATATAAAAATACAAATGTATTTTTACAATTGAAAAAAATATATTCCTTCCACTTTCTCCTGCATTGAGTGTCTGCTCTGTTCTTGGTTTCAGTACAAAGCCATGGCAGGTTAAACTCAGTTTGTTTTTTTTTCTTTTTTATTTGTATTTAATTTTCAAAATGGCCTTGGCTCTGGTAACACCATGGTAATGGGACACTAACCCCACAGGCTTCTTTCTTTATGGTTTTTAATAGCAATTTTCTTCCTTTATAAATTACTGGATTTTGTATGTTTGGCTGAGAAGAAATGGTTTCAGTTCACATACTCCTAGAGATAAAATACTGGAAGAGCATTGCCAAAACTAATCTGAACACCATACAGAGGTATATACAACTGTCATACAACAGCATGGCTTCATGAAAGACAGGTCCTGCCTGACCAACGTCACCTCCTTCTATGACCAGGTGATCCGACTAGTGAATGAGGGAAAGGCTGTGGATGTTGTCTACCTGGACTGGAGCAAAGCCTTTGATACTGTCTCCCACAGCATCCTCCTAGAGAAGCTGGCGCCTCACGGCTTGGATGGGTGTACTCTTCACTGGGTAAAAAACTGACTGGATGGGTGGGCCTAAAGAGGTGTGGTGAATGGAGTTATATATAGTTGGCAGCCAGTCACAAGTGGTGTTCCCCAGGGCTCAGTTTTGGGGCCAGTCTTGTTTTTTATGTTTATCAATGATCTGGATGACGTGATCGAGTGCACCCCCAGGAATTTTGCAGACGACACCAAGTTCAGTGGGAATGTTGATCTGATTGGAGGGTAGGAAGGCTCTGCAGAGGGATCTGGACAGGCTGGATCGATGGGCTGAGGTCAACTGTATGAGGTTCAACAAGGCCAAGTACTGGGTCCTGCACTTGGGTCACAACAACTCCATGCGATGCTACGGGCTTGGGGAAGAGTGGCTGGAAAACTGCCCAGAGGAAAAGGACCTGGGGCTGTTGATCTACATCTGCCTGAACATGATCCAGCAGTGTGCCCAGGTGGCCAAAATGGCCAACAGCATCCTGGCTGGTATTAGCAATAGTGTGGCCAGCAGGAGCAAGGCAGTGACCATGCCCCTGTACTGGTCACTGATGAGATTGTTCCTTGAATACTGTGTTCAGTTTTGAGCCCCTCAGTACAAGAAAGACATTGCAATACTGGAGCGTGTCCAAAGAACAGCAACGAAGCTGGTGAAGGGTCTAGAGCACAAGTTTTCTGAGGAGCTGTTGAGGGAGCTGAGGTTGTTTAGTGTGGAGAAGAGGAGGCTGAGGGGAGACCTCATCGCTCTCTCCAACTACCTGAAAGGAGGTTGTAGTGAGGTGGGTGTTGGTCTCCTCTCCCAAGCAGCAGGTGATAGGACAGAAAGAAATGGCCTCAAGTTGCACCAGGTGAGGATTAGATTGGATATTAGGAAGAATTTCTTCACTGAAAACGTTATTAAGCACTGGGACAGGCTGCCCAGAGAAGTGGTTGAGTGACCGTCCCTGGAGGTATTTAAAAGATGTGTGGATGTGGTTTTTAAGGGACGTGGTTTGGTGGTGGACTTGGCAGTGTTAGGATAATGGTTGGACTTGATGATCTTAAGGGTCTTTTCCAACCTAAACATTTCTATGATTCTATGACTTAAGCACTTACACTGGAGTGATGGCCAATGCTGCACCTATATTCCACCAATAATGTACAAGATCTCAACATTTATTTGTTGCAAATTCACTGTCTTTATCATCAAATTATGCACAGATGGATAGAAAACCATCATCTCAGGATGGTAATGCAAAATGTTTTCATCATGTACAGTAAAACCAAATTTTTTATAACACCCCAGAGAAATAGCTGTTCTAGCTGTTGTGTTTCACCTATCTGTTGCTATGCTGTTCCCAGCAGCTTTCAGAGAACAGTCAGAGCAGTCTGGCTTTATTAATATTGCCCTGAAAAAACAAGCTAATAAGTTTTTTGGGAGAACAAGAATTGAGCAGGAATTAGAAAATACAGATAAATTAATGCTGACATTTTCTGATATGTGCCAAGCCAATGTGGATTTTCCCAGACTCATAGAAAAGTCCAAAGGAGACTCTAGATCTTGTTGTCTGACCTCCTATAACCTTACAGCTTCTAAATCTAGTAGAGCTGAGCCCAATAACTTATGTTTCTCTTTAATCAAATTTATATGAAATCAGGTTGCTTGCAAAGTATCCAAGTCATGACTTAATTTTACAAATTTGCCATTTCAAATATCTTTCACCCATGGCTGACAAATATTAGCCCACCATTCATAAGTGGAACGTCAATGGACTTCCTATTTGGTTTGGCTCCCCGTTCTCTCTGTTAATTGTTATTTTGTCGTTCTTCGCTATGGCTGTCTCTGCTGCTTATAAACCAAGCAAATAAAATCTAGTAAATGTCTGATTATAAAGCGTTTCCTCAGTGATCAGCTGACGCTTGCATTTCTTCTTGGCATCCTTGATGACTTCTCTGTGTCTGACTTGAAATAAACATGGCTGAAGCAAGTTCAAGGGAGTAGTTCAGTCACTTCTGTGTCCAAATCACTTTTTTTCTCCAATGAGCCTCCCTACATATTTAGGAATTCTTATTTGAAAAGAGATAGTTGTACAACCTGCCAAAGTACCTTTTGTCCTGTCAGCATCAAAGCTGTAATTACAACTTATCCCCAAATAACGTTTTTCTGCATACTCTGATACTCAGGGCTAGGCTCACTTAATGATGTTAAAGCAATCCAGCTGGTGACTTGTTAAAAGCGACAGAAACGTATTGTAAGTGCCTAATCAAAATTACGTTAAATTGTTGGTGGAAGAAAAACATTCAACAAACTTTCTGATGGCACCAAATTCCCTTTCTTCCCACTCTGATATGTGACTGGGTGGTTGCAGTGCACATGAAAACTGGACTTGAAAAATGTATGGGCAGATTCTGTTTAAGTAAATACCTGCAGCTCCGTGCAAAGCTGAGATAACGTCTCTTCCACAGATAGCTCCTCTAGGGAAAAACACAAAGAAAAAGATCAGGTTTGAGAACAGTAAATGTGAAATGTTTATGTTCTGCTGTTTATTCTTGTTAGAAATAGACCATATGATAGTCTTACTCTCACAAACAATTTTCTGTTTGAAACCACAACCCACCTGGTACTGGTGCAGGTGTAGGTACAATTTCTGCTTGTGCAACCTGCACCACTAAATGTGTAGAAGTTCTGGAATGTTGTTGTCAGGAAAAAGACATCAGAATTTGGATTTTCATTGTCTACCCTCGCTTTTACTAGAGGTTTGCTTAATAGCCTTTGGTATTTATGGCCAACTCCAGAACCGAACACAAAGTCTGAGAAAATGGTGTGCAAGAAATGGTTCTCCCTATTGTGCTACACAGGACTGTGCAAGTGATACAAGATGTCTGACTAGTGAAAAATTGGGCATCTCCATAGTGCCTTGTGGAGCGTGAAGTACCTCTCCACTCCTACAGCAAGCAGCAGTGCTTTGATGTAGTCCTGAGAGAATCCAGCACAGGGACACTCCACTTTAAATGCACCACAGACTGTAAGGCAAAGGAGGACGTAAATCAACTCTCCAACTTTGGCAGCTTGATTTTGCAATGCGGAACTTTCTAATAGCATCCATAAAGAAACAAAACAGAACAACCAGCAGGCCAATATCCTCCTCAGTCCCCAAATGACTCTACTTAAATAGTACTAAGGAATGGGGAAGGACAGACTGAGATGTGTAGGACCTTGAAAAGACCCATCCTCAGCTTGTAAAATTTGGGAAACAATCATTCCCACTTTTAATGTCCAAACTAGGCTATTATTTTTTTTCATATACTACCCAAGGAGCTAGAAAGAAAGAGTTAAGAAAGTCTTCAGAGATTTATAGTGTTCGATTTATCTTAATTATCTTTAGAAACCTATGACAAGATTAATCTGATCAATATAGATGTTTACAACTGAATGAGTCATTTACATTCTCCCCCTGGTCAGTAGAGAAAAAAGAGCAAGTACAAGGTGTAGTTCATGCTATTCCAAGGAACGCACTACTTGTCATATAACATGTTTTATTGTGCTAAATGGGCCTGTTTCTCCCCAGTGATTGTGAGAAGACAGATATAAAAATTTGCTTTATATTCATCATACTGGGTGAATCTTACACGCCAAGATTTTGCTGCATTTTGCAACAGGCGTCAGAAGATTAGCCTTAAAACTAAACCTTCAATATTTTCAGACTGTGAATAAAATGATGCAAATTACACTCTGCTCAAGAAGCTAAAAAGGGTATTTGCATTTAGCAAATTTGCATGCGTTACAACAAGTACATTTGCAAATTAAGTGCCTTCTTCAGTACCTGTATTCATTTGAAAACCAAGCTAATTTTATTTAGAAAGCCAGCATGTGCTCTGGGGTAGTGCTCGAGTTGTTGTCAACAAACCATATATAACTCTACCATCTCCCAACCTATAAGCCTGTCCAGGTGAGACACAAATCTATTATAGGTGCCTGATAATCAAGATGCCTGAAGCATGAGTTTCGTTGCATGTTGCATTCTGCCTGAGAGCTCTTAAGTTGCAAATAAAAATGCTGTGATTTTTTTTTCTCACAGCTGGATTGAATAACAGTGTGTGGTCTTCCCACCCTATGAGATTTAGGCTGTCTTGAAGGGAAATATATGTTGGGGAACAAGACACGAAGTGGAAAATAGGAACTATCAAGCCCATAAGCCTGTAAAGCATGATGTAATATGCTTGATAGTTCTTGTATACAAGCATTATACACTGAAACTGGAAAATGTTTTTTTTCTCCCTTTTTAAATCTGCTGACCAATGCAATCGACTCTTCTAGTATAATTATCTCTGCAACATAACAGACTGATAAGTTCAAAACCTGTATACAGAAATACAAAGACACAAAAACACAGATGTGAAATCATGAGCCACATTCCTTGAATTCAAAGAAACAGGTGGGAGAGCAGGAATTAGTCAGGGATGTGCCTCATTTTCACAGAAGCTCATGCTGTCATTACAAACATGACTAAATACAAATTACAGAGCTCCATCCCACAAATCCAGCCAGCCAGCACTTGCATATTGGACCTAACAGGCCTGGCCGGCCAAAAAGGTATTCTGCCAAAACCAGAAAATCTATTACACAATTGAATTAGGAAGAAAAGCAGAATAATGTTAAAAAGCAAGTTGTAATTATGTAATTGGCAGGAAAAAAAATACATTGCAAATTATATGTTTCAAAACACTCATATCACCTTTCAGATTTTTCTTTTCAGTTTTAAAAAAGATGTTTGCTCAAGAGAAAAGAAAAATGCCAGAGTCTTCCCCAGATTTCATGTCAATTCAGGACTGGAAGTTCAAGTCTTCAAAAAGCAACCGAGGCCAAAAATCACCAAAAGGCAAGTGTTTTGAGAAATCTATCAAAACTTATTAACCCTTGACACATCGGACCACATCCTAGAAGAGGATTTGCATAAGCTGAGAAGGCAGTGATCTCTAACAGTGTGCCAAAATCAACACTAATCAGAAAAAAGGGACTAAATCCTCTAAAATCTCTGAACAGTCCAAGAATTTTGGTACTAAAATGTGTATTGAAAATGCAGCACTGTAAAATATTGATTGATTTTAAACATCTGTTCACTTACCCAACTTCAGCTGTGGTAAATCAGGAATCTCCTTCATTATGAGGGTGTAGTACATGTGAAGTCCACTTTGAGCACTCAGGAGCAGAAGACAGAGGTCCTTATGCCATTTGTATGCATGCTGCATGCAGTTTTCAGATGGGACATAAAAGCTGCCCTGCGTAACAAAAGTATCAAGAAAATAAAATACCAAGATTAAAATTCATGGTAGCCATTTGTGCTAGAGGTTTCCACAGAAATCCGGTTGTGGGCATCCTTTCATTTCTAGTCAAGCAGTTGACACCAAAGAGAGATTTTAACCATCCCTACCTCCTAGCCACCTACATAGCTAGATGTGTAATCATAATAGTATCTCATTCTACATGTAGATTTTGCCCAAACTGTACCAAAACTATTAGTCCCAGCAATGCTGTTACATGTACAGAGACCTTCAGTCTAAAGAGTCCAACAGAGAAGTCCATCTCTGCCCTTCACACATGTCCCACTGTGTAGTCAATGTCTGCCCACAACATAGAGCTGTGCCAAACACACACTCTCCGCTACAGGAGAAGGGGTGAAAGGACTATAAAGATGGCTACACTCACTTTCCTTTTTCTTCATATCCTCTTATACCCATCTGCAAAGGTTGTAGCTTGACAGTATCATGGTATGCTTTTTTATGCATACTAGTGAAAAAAAAATGCAGATGGCTTTGCTATCCTTTCAACAGACATAAGCCACTCTGTACTCCAGGGTCAATGTCTGGGCTAGCACATCTCTTGTGGGAGGAGATGTAATTGGACAGATCATAGCATGTTTATTACAAAAATTTACCAATCAACACATTTATACTTAGATAATAAGCTGAGTTTACGTTAGGGAGCCATAAATGAAAGGTTTTCACTTCTCCAAAATGACCACTTGTATAAATTACTCATATTTGAAATTTGCATTGCTCAGACTTAAAATACAACTATTTAATAAACTGTGGTTTTGTGTCCAGGATTTCATGGAGAGTTGCAAGGAGTAGTACGACAACTATCAGTAACTGCTCATATTTCTGAGGTTTCTGTATGGATTTTATAATTTTTATCCAACAATGCAGTAGAAAGATGTGTGAGCATTTGCAGCCAATGATTATATCTGATTGTTGTTCCCCCAAACAGGAGTGAGTTATCTGTATTGCAGGAGAAGAAAGTGTTATGAAAACAGAGAAGTGAGAAAGCCACCCAGGTGCTCTGTCCTTGAACTCTATGAAACATCAAGTAAATTGAGAATACATCTAGATCTGCTTTTTACAGCATATGGACTGCACAAAGGCACCAGGATGGTGCCTCATTGCATGGCTATGGAGAAACGTGAACAATTTGCAGACTGGGCCACTACTTATCACTGACGGGGTAAAAATACATCCTGCATCCCAACTAGGTACTGATTGCCTTTTCAGACACTGACAGTCCCAATAGCTATGCATCTCCAGGAGCAACAGTGAAGACTCACCAACCACACACCAATGCATCTCCCATTTTCCTCCCTTTGGCTTCCCTAAACCCAGTATTTCATGCCTCTTAGCTTGAGCTGCGATGTTTCCTTCAGCTTTCTCATGCAAAGCTTCAAGATGTTAACTAGCATTCTGTGTTAGACAAAATGAGGACTTGCTCATCTTGACCCACAGAGAAATGGCTGATGATAATTGATGGAGTTGTTTGTTCCTGGAAGGTTTCAAAACCTCCAGCCTCAGCATGGATCTATTTCACTCCCACCATGGAATACAGAAAAAGGAAGCATAAAGAAGTGGTGCTGGAAACAATAGAAAATTGGAAGTGGATTCAAATACAATGTCATGAAAAAATGTCTTCTTTTATAATCCATTGCTGTTTTTTTTCAGGCAAAAATTACTCTGGTGTTTAAATACTACACTGACAAGCAGAAGAAAAAATATGAGATAATTTTATAGTTCATATCAATAGTATAACATGGTATTGTTGTGCAATACTACACTTTTATAGGTCTAGTTGCAGCCTTTCTTGACATAGATTATTGTTAAAAACTAAAAATAAAAAGTAATAGCAAAACACAACTGCAGGTGGGCTCAGAAAATGTGTGAATTAAATATGTTGAAAATTTTTATCAATTAGCTCTGTTTTCAATTCTTTAGTGTTTGCCTGCTCTTCTTACAGTGCTTTTTCAAATTTGACCTCAGCTGAATTAATAACAATCCTTAGAGACCAGATAGTTCAACTTGCTGAATCACAGGGTTTAGGAGAGTATATTTTGCAAAGATTTACACAGTAGCAAAACATAAAATAGGCAAAGAATCATTATAAAAAAATAAAACCGGCTCATTGAGTGTTGTATGTTAGCAGCATAACTTGGCCATTACTGTAGAAATTTAGAATAATTTAGGCTGGAAGGGACTTCTGGAGATCATCTAGTCCAACTGTCTGCTTAAAACACGTCTAATCAGATCACCGTAAATTATGGGTGATATACATTTGTGCACAGAGGGCTGAAAACATTGCTCCCAGATCTCCTTCCTCTTCGTGTCTCAGCTCTCTGGGAGGAATATCTGTGACAAAGAAAGCTGCTATGCTTTGAGAATACCGTTGCAATGCACATTCTTAATTCGAGGCAATGCCAAACAGGCACAGGCCAGGCTGTGCCGCACACGAGTAAGAGGTCATATCATTAAGCTGAAGCATTTTGATGAAGCTGTATTAAATGGCAACTGACTTTGAAACTCTGTTGTTTAATGGGAACATCCATCCTAATTTGAAAAATCATCTTGTCAAAGTGGAAAGTGAGCCTGATAGAAAAAAGATGCCAAGCTCCAAATCACAGGTCCTTCAGTGACTTAAAGACATTACTGCTCTCACAGGACTGCTTCTTCTGAAAGTTGTCACGCACATACAGGATTCAGAGCAGGACGTAACAGCGATTATTAAACCCACCTCAGGGACAGTTTAAGCTAATGTGAACTAAGGTCTGTGTATCCTCATCTGCAGGGACCCCAGCAGGGCAGGCATCTGTCAGATGATGCCATTATAAACTGCTGCAGCTAAATCAGCTTATCCGTCACTGTTCAGTAAGCTGAGAAATGTCAAGCAATATCTTCCTTTGGGATGGCCTGAAGATTGCAAACCTTCCACACTTGTTATTTTAATTGCATTTTCTTCTGTGCATTTATTTAGGTGGTCCCCTATTTCCTACGTTATAGCTTGAAACAAGGATTCAGATTACAATACTAACAAATCTGGTTCAGTAACAAACATGGTACATGCTATTCTAAGGAAAAACACTGCTGTAAACCTAGCAGTAAGGAAAAACAGTGGCTATAACCCATTAAACACCTACAAAGTGCTCAGCTTTCTAGGTTTCTTGAATCAGGAGGACAGATATCAGTTTATTTCTGATTAAGACAAAACTATTAAAACAAAAGTTCACACCGAAGCTGAAAATCCCAGCTTGCACAAAGCGTGATGGCTGCCCTGGGCTTGTAATATCCATTGTAAAAGTACATGATAGATTCTGTGTAAAGATTCTCATGACCTTTTGAGTTAATTCCTTTGGACTACTATTATTTTAATCTCATTAGTTTGTAAGTAGACAGATTTTTCTATGATAGTTGAAAAATGCATCTGCACTGATTTCCTTTTCCAAGACCCTCTCTGTATGTAACCATAGACAGTATCTCTGGTTTCTGCCCATTTCTACTTATGAAAATTTTGGGAGCAAATTAATGCCCGACATATCTTCACTTCAAGACTTACCACTTAAAGGTACTCTGATAGCAAAGATGGATAACAGATGCTTACAGTAGTGACACCAGAGAAGACTTCCACTGCGTTAATGTCATCAGAGGCAAAATAGATCAAGAAAGCCAAGATATGATGGAAGAGGAGGTAGTCAGAAAAACAATGCAAACAACCACAAATAATGCTGATAATTACAGACTCTGCAGTGATTTGCTTTAAGAACTGGGTTTTTTTTCCTGTGATATTTGAAAGAACATCAGCTGTATTGATCCTAGATGAAAAAAAAAAAGTCGTCCCATCAGCTGCCAAATGAGATTATCTTCCAGCACCTATTTGATAAACTCAGCAATGAGATTCATTTCTACATTGAGCAACTTCTGGTAGGGAGGTAATAGGCATATTACCAAAACCTACAAATAGCAACCTCAAGAGAAGGAAAAGCTTTACTACCTTTGAAGACTGAACCAGTCCTATAACTGATAAATTTGAAAAGCTGGAGACAGGGATGTTGATAAGGTTGCATGTTGTCTAATCTCATATAGAGAATGTTATTTTGTTGTGCTCCCTAAACTAGAAGTGAGGCATCAAACTGAACGTACTATACTGAACGTAGAATCATAGAATCATTAAGGTTGGAAAGGACCCTTAAGATCATCAAGTCCAACCATTATCCTAACACTGCCAAGTCCACCACCAAACCACGTCCCTTAAAAACCACATTCACACATCTTTTAAATACCTCCAGGGACGGTCACTCAACCACTTCTCTGGGCAGCCTGTCCCAGTGCTTAATAACGTTTTCAGTGAAGAAATTCTTCCTAATATCCAATCTAATCCTCACCTGGTGCAACTTGAGGCCATTTCTTTCTGTCCTATCACCTGCTGCTTGGGAGAGGAGACCAACACCCACCTCACTACAACCTCCTTTCAGGTAGTTGGAGAGAGCGATGAGGTCTCCCCTCAGCCTCCTCTTCTCCACACTAAACAACCTCAGCTCCCTCAACAGCTCCTCAGAAAACTTGTGCTCTAGACCCTTCACCAGCTTCGTTGCTGTTCTTTGGACACGCTCCAGTATTGCAATGTCTTTCTTGTACTGAGGGGCCCAAAACTGAACACAGTATTCAAGGAACAATCTCATCAGTGACCAGTACAGGGGCACGATCACCTCCCTGCTCCTGCTGGTCACGCTATTCCTGACACAAGCCAGGATGCTGTTGGCCTTTTTGGCCACCTGGGCATACTGCCGGCTCATGTTCAGGCAGATGTAGATCAACAGCCCCAGGTCCTTTTCCTCTGGGCAGTTTTCCAGCCACTCTTCCCCAAGCCCGTAGCATCGCATGGAGTTGTTGTGACCCAAGTGCAGGACCCAGTACTTGGCCTTGTTGAACCTCATACAGTTGACCTCAGCCCATCGATCCAGCCTGTCCAGATCCCTCTGCAGAGCCTTCCTACCCTCCAATCAGATCAACACTCCCATCTAATCTAGTGAGGGTGCACTCGATCCCCTCATCCAGATTATTGATAAGGATCTAAAACAGCACTGGCCCCATTACTAATCCCTGGGGAACACCACTTGTTACTGGCCACTAACTGTATTTAACTCCATTCACCAGAACTCTTTGGGCCTGGCCATCCAGCCAGTTTTCTACCCAGCGAAGAGTACGCCCACTGAAACCATGAGCAGCCAGTTGCTCCAGGAGAACGATGTGGGAAATAGTGTCAAAGAATTTACTAAAGTCTAGGTAAATGTAAGAGAACAACCTCCCCCTTGGAAAGAACAGTTATTGTGTATGTTTAATTATCATGAATCTAGACTCCTTTAATATTTAACCTAAGCTTAGGGATGGCATATCTTGGTCACCTGCAATTATCCATTTAATCAAGGATCAGCATTCCTTTTAGAAGAAAATTATGGAAAGTTGGCAAGAGAAAATAGCCTTAAATTATCCTTGTGTAACACACAACCGTATATGGGTAAAAAGGGTTAGGGTACTTCATCTGCAAAGACCACCAAGACCCTGAAGAGAGCAAGGCATGTGCAGAACAATCTGATGCAGAGCCAAGAGGAGTGACTTAACACTATTATGCAACCTATGTAGATTAGAATTAATATGTATTAGATAAGTAGAATATGTATGGAATTATTGTATACATATAATGAAGTAGCTGGCTTTGGTGTGCTTGATTTGTGGAAAACCACTGAGCACCCAGGCTTGTGCAACCCTGAAATAAATTAGCAGTGTCTCTCCTGAATGTTTGATTATTGAATCATTGCACACTGGGTGATGAATCCGCTTTTTGGACATCATAAACAACATCTGCAGCCTTTCCCTCATCCACTAAGGGGGCTATCTTGTCATAGAAGGAGATCAGGTTTCTCAGGCAGGACCTGCCTTTCATGAAGCCACGGTGACTGGGCCTGATCCCCTGCTTGTCCTGCATGTGCTGTGTGATGGCACTCAAGATAATCTGCTCCATAACCTTCCCTGGCACCAAGGTCAGACTGACAGGCCTGTAGTTCCCTGGATCCTCCTTCCAGCCCTTCTTGTATATGAGCGTCACATTTGCTATCCTCCAGTCAACTGGGACCTCCCTGGTTAGCCAGGACTGCTGATAAAGGATGGAGAGTGGCTTAGTGAGCACTTCCACCAGCTCACTCAGTACCCTTGGGCGGATCCCATCCGGCCCCATAGACTTGTGTGTGTCTAAGTGGTGTAGCAGCTTCATTCTTCTCCCCTCTCTTCCAGTTCAAGGGGCTGCATACCCCGAAAACAACTGGTCTGTTAAAGACTGAGGCAAAGAAGGCATAAAGTACCTCAGCCTTTTCCTCATCCTTTGTTGCTAGTTTCCTCCCACATCCAATAAAGGATGGAGATTCTCCTTAGCGCTCCTTTTGTTGTGAATGTATTTAGAGAAACATTTGTTACTGCCTTTCACAGTAGTAGCCAATTAAGTTCTAGTTGGGGTTTTGCCTTTCTAATTTTCTCCCTGCATAGCCTCATAACATTCTTGTAATCCTCCTGAGTTGCCTACCCCTTCTTCCAAAGGTCATAAACCTCCCTTTTACTCCTGAGTTCCAGCCAAAGCTCTCTGTTCAGCCAGGCTGGTCGTCTTTGCCACTAGCTCATCCTATGGCACATGGGGATGACCTGATCCTGCACCTTTAAGACTTCCTTCTTGAAGAATGTCCAGCCTTCCTGGACTCCTTTGCCCTTCAGGCCTGCCTCCCAGGGGACTCTGTCAGGCAGTGTCCTGACAGGCCAAAGTCTGCCCTCTGGAAGTCCCAGGCAGCAGTTCTGCTGACCCCCCTCCTTACTTCTCCAAGAATCGAAAACTCTATCAATTTCATGATATCTGTGCGCAGGAGGGCCTCCAGCAATCACATCACCACAGTCCTTCTCTGTTCGCAAAGGACAGGTCCAGCAGGGCACCTCCCCTGGTCGGCTCGCTTACCAGCTGTGTCAGGAAGTTATCTCCCACACACTCCAGGAACCTCCTAGACTGTTTCCTCTCTGCTGTGTTGTATTTCCAGCAGACATCTGGTAAGTTGAAGTCCTCCATGAGAACAAGGGCTAGTGATTGTGAGACTTCTCCCAGCTGCTTATAGGCTATTTCATCTGTCTCTTCATCCTGGCTGGGTGGTCTGTAACAGACTCCCACCATACCTGCGTTGTTGGCCTTCCCCAGATTCTTACCCATAAATACTCGACCCTTTCACAGAATCACAGAACCACAGAATGGCAGGGGTTGGATGGGACCTCTGGAGATTATCTTGTCCACCCCCTAAAAGGGGTTTCATCACCACTGTCAAGCTCTAGACAGTCAAAACACTCCCTAACATATAGGGCTACCCCACTGCCTCTCCTTCCTTGCCTTTTCCTTCTGAAGGGTTTATAGCCAGCCATTGCAGCACTCCATTTGTGTGAGTGGTTCCACCACGTTTCTGTGACTGCAACTATATCATAGTTTTCCAGCTACACAATGTCTTCCAACTCCTCCTGTTTGTTGCCCATGCTGCGTGCACCAGTGTAGATGCGCTCCAGCTGGGCTATTAATCCTGCCACCTTATTTGGGGGACAAAGCCCTAATTCCTATGTGATCATCCTTACGCTCCCCCAGTTCAGGAAACCCTACTGCACAGTGTGCTAGAGCACTCTACAGCCGATCGTGCTTTCACCAGAGCTGCTCACCTCAGCGACTGAATAAAGGTAAAATACTTCATAGTTCCTTGGTTCTCAGTGGCAACATACAGACATTAATTTTCCTGACATGTGAGCACATAAGTGTATACATTACATCAAAAAGGATATATCCCTTAAGGTATGTTTGCAGGGTGTCATGAAGAATCATGTACACATAGCCTTAATCTCTCTGTTTGTCAGTTTAATGAGGATGACATAAAGCGATGACATAAAGAAAAACCTAGTTAAATGCTAGATAAAAACAACTGCCTAGTGTTTTGGAAATGTAAAGGCTTCAGTTCAATTTTATCATGCTCTGCAAAGCTAGACTTCAACACTGGACTGTCACTGCCCCTTGTCCCTCTGTCCTCTAAGATGTTCTTCTTCTAGATCCACCCAGCCAAGTAAAACAGCCTATAAAATCAACAACCCCAAACAAACTAAACATTCTTAACAATATCCCTGCTGAATATATTTATATAAATCAGCCTTTTAAATGAATATATTTCCCGTGTAATGCTCTTTTCAGTCAACAGATTTCTTCTGTAATTAGAGTGTATTACTTTATAAATGTACTTTTCCTTTATAACAAGAGAAAAGAAAATTACTTGAGAAAAGCAAACACTGTAATTAAATAAGGTTCATTCTAATTCATTATTCAAATCCAGAGGCCAATTTGTGAATATCCACTTCCAGCATAATAAATCCATCCAATATCAAAAGGCACCAATTGGATTTTATGCTTTGTAATATACAGTAAGTTGCTTGTTTTTGTTTTGTATTAAATAATTTCACAAACTATGTTAACTATGTGTAACGTTCAACAGCACTAACAGTTGGTAAATTAGACCCTTTATGTTTAACCTAATTTGAAACAGCATTTCACAATTCAGATTCAAATTCAAATTGCTTGTCGAGAATTTTAAGATACTAAAAAGCCATTCCAGACTAAATAGACAAGTGTTGCAGCCTCCAACACTATTTCATTAGCAGGCAGAACTAGCCTACCTTGACTACTCTGGCAAAGATGTGGAGAACTGCTTGAAACAGAGGAATAAATCTTAGCATCCCAGGATGAATGCAGTTTCTGAGAGCACAGTGTCTGCCCATTTGTCTGCATGCCCACACTGGTCACATAATACATAAATATTATTCTAGCTTCAAACCCGCTGAGCAAAGAGATTCTTCATCTCTACTTTGGAGACTGTTTTCGAAGGTGGGAGATTTCTGTTATTTGGTGGTTGGAAGGGAAATTATAGTTATGGCTTGAGCTAATATACTAGTGTTTACACCTCATAATTTTTTTTTTAAGAAAGAGGTTTAAAAGACAATAATTTATGGTAATTAGGGATATGACTGAAGCATACAAGCAGAAGAATACTCTTTCACCTGTGTAGGAACACAAATGACAAAGAGAGATATTTGTATTTTATAGATAAAGAAAAAAATGCAAAACATGAAAGGCACCAGGACTTATACCATGCAGCTTGTATTTTGCCAGTTATCTTATGCTTGTTAATTATTTCACGAACATTTATATCTGCAAAGTGTTAAAAAAACCCAACCAACCAACCAAAAAAACCCTAATATATTGGGAACTTCGCATCATGTAATGCTTGTATGTGAATCCAAGCTCCTGAACAAGACAGTTCATTGCTGTCCAGAGGATGATTCAAGTCTCCATTGCAAGGGTCCTTACAATGATATTTAGATGGGTCAGATGAGACTCCCTCAATTCTTGTTCTGCTGAATTCTTATACCAGCAGGCTGTGGTCCTGTGTGACCACTCCAGCACATGCATCATCCACTGTTATTGAGTACCTTAAACTACATATGAAACATCTCATTATCTCAACTGTTTTTGAAAGACTGTTCTAAAAAGACCTCTGGAGGAATACTTCCTATTGACCATCTGCAAGAGTCTTGTCTCTGTAGGTTTGGTCACTTTGGCATCAGGAACCTTTCATCAGAATCTCTGGGACAGCCAGATTGACCATGCAGGATGTTTGTCATGATACCAAAGCACAGAAGTTGTACCAGTCAACTTTCCTAGAAGCTGCTTGGAGGAATCTCTGGGTCAGATTAAAATTTCCACCCAGAAAAATTCTACAGCAATGACTTAATGCTGCTTCTAATTGCTGCCACCTTCTCTCAGATTGATCCATTATCTCGTCCATACAGGTGACAAACTGAGGGGTTTCTGGACCACCAGTGGATTAATGCCTAAGTGTTCTGAGTGTCTATACAGTCACAGTGCTGACACCCCACCATTCAATAAATATAACTATAGGATGAACTTAAACTTCATATTTATAACACACTTATCACTTAAATTCATAGCTGTTGCCACCAATGATAAAATGCTTTATTTTAGAGAAGCTGACCAATGCTTTCAGAAGCATAATTTCCAGAAGATTCATATTACTTATATTGCGGTTAAGGCAGGGACCCTAATAAAAAGAGAAGGTCTGCTATATCTAGCACTCCACAGAGACAGGAAGCAAACATATATTTAGTAAATGATTTCAATTATTTTAGTTTTTCATTTCTCCTGACCTTTGTTTCTCTCCCTCCTTTAACCCTGTTTTTTATTTCTTGCTGAGAAACCAATAGTAGACCCACAGAGGTTCCCTTTTCATGTGATGGGCACACATGACTATGCATGTTGAGGGAGATATGATATATCCCTGTTAATCAAACCAGTGTTGTGAATGTAAAATCTACATCTTGAGAAGAGGATGCCAGTGGTGGGAGAAGGGCAAGTTTTTACCCTGTTTACTGAAACTGCTTGTATGTCAGAAATTATTTTTGTCTTAAAGAGGTTATCATGTAAATATGCTAAGCTGAACTCTAACAGAAGACCAAAGAGGCAAAGGATGTCTTCTTCTGAGCCCCAAAGCAGTGCCTATGGCAGAAATGACATGAAATCCAAAGGGAAAAATAATAACCTTGATAATTTAGAATTAAGTACTTTCAATGAGAAAGTTTCATGAGAAAAAAACAGAAAACTCCTGCATTTAGGTTGACTAATAATATTTTTATAAATATATACTGTATTTATTTTAAAAACTCCGTATTTATGCATACTTGTGTGTGTATAGATTTACATTTCCATTCAGCTATGGAAAAAACTCCAAACCAAAACAACTCCCCCTCATTAATTCACTCATCAATAGAAAATATCTTCTAGATCCCTGGGCCAGACAGTAAAAAATTACTGGCAAATCTGCAACCTTACCATAGTTCAAAGACATGAAAGTCCACAGTGGCCAACGTGCGGATGCCACTCTCTGGTGGCATACTCTGTCTTCTTAGCCTGGTTTCCTCAGCAAACACTGCATATTCAGTCATGCTGTCTGTGTTTGTGTCACTCCACCAGTAGGGCTCCCAGCAATTTTTCTAAATGGTGTCTGAATTTAGCCTTCTTTGAGAAATAGGAAGAAGTCCCCTAGACATTAAATGCCTAAAGGTGTGGTGAAAATAGGCAGCCAAGAAAGAAAGGGGACTTTAAATATTTGTCTAACAAAAAGACTGTAGACTACATATAACAGGCATGGTACACAAACATTCATCCTATCTGGCAGAAAAACAATACATCTCTGTGTTCCCCATCTGTCAGCAGCAGATCTGTGAAGACAATTTTCTTGAGAAATGGGTGACAACCACATAAGCCAGCTCCTATAAGCCTTATTCCTCTAATATCCACTAACAGGAAGACAACAGGCTTATGGGAGAAATAGTTACGGAAAATTGAGAAAATGTAGTACTTTCTATCAAACAAAGTGAAACCTAGAACCAAACATGTAAGATAAAGAGATATATTGGATTAGGATGCACTTGAATGTCCATATTCTATCAACTTAATGTATTACCTTGCTTGTATTTATTTACTAGTCTGCTATATAATATGATGGTTCATTACCCAAAACTCTAAAAAAAAAATATTAAATTAAAAAATATTAAAAAAAAATTATAATATATGTACCTTTGATTTCTATGTCACTTGTAACTTGTCAAAAGTGTCAATAAAGGACAATAGAAAGACATTGACAATATATTGAACTATTTATGCTCACTAAATCTGTTATGTAAGAAAATGTAGGTTGGTATTTCATAAATACAAGATACAATTTGACATTTATATTAACTCTTAGAGTTACTTTGACCAACCACTGGGATGATAATGCAGTAGAAAAAAAAATATTTGAGATTTAGTGAGTCAGATTTAGTGATAATTTATACTTCGTCCAAAATTAGCAGGAAGAAAATATTTTACTTGAGCCCCTTGAAAAACAGGAACCATCAGGTAGATGGTAGAAGAGGTAGATGGTAGATGGTAGAACAGGTAGAAGAGAATTATCCTGGTCAGCTCTAATGGTTGTGTCTCAGGGTTTCAATACTGTAAGTTACTATTCAAAACAGAAGCTGTATGTTTCTTAATTACAAGTGGCTGAGAAAGAAGAAGTCACCATGAAAATATTTGATAGGAAATTTTCCATCTAAAATACCATTCTTGTAAAATAAAAATGCTTCACAGATCACATTGATTTCCCTTAAAGTTCTTCTAGGAGAAAAATCTGGTAATGTCTCATATTGACACTCTTAAAACATTATGATTTTTCACTTCAAATAAAAATTATTATTTCATCAAGATCATATTCAGATAGCAGCATATTATACAGTTTAAAGGTCCAAAACAAAACAAAAATCTTTCTTCCATGCACAGGTGTTTTGGTTTGGTTTTCCAGATTTTTCTTTTAGGAGGCATTTCACAATATTTAAATTCTATTCAATAGCAATGATGCCAAGTCCTGAAATCTCCTGAGCTTGTCTGAAGTCTATTTCCCACATCACTTTGAAAACTGAACCTAGTGTCTGGAGGTCATGTTACATCCTATATATCATCACAGGTGTCTACATTTACGATGACTCTTCGTGTAAAAACACACATAGGGTATTCTCTTGTCTTTAGACAATTCTGATTATGATGAATATGAAGAAAAAAAATTCATTTCCTCCACCTGATCTCTACGGTTATACATCACCATAGAGAAAATTAAAGCCATAAAAACATTTCTTTAGCAGTAAATTAAGCACTTGGGAAGATATATCTTGAAAGTTAGAGCAGGTGTCTGACAGGAGACATGCTGCTTCTGAGATGAACAGTGAATCATCTGGCACAAGAAAAGTCATATGTTTTCCTTTCTCTTTGTTGGGTACACATAAGAAAACGACACCTATTAATCCATATCTTCATCTTGCTATTATTGAGCCTGTGTAGAGAACATTCACAAAGCACAGTGAAGCATCCTTTGGTTAAGAGATGGTAAAGCAACACTGAATAATTATTTTATGGGACAAAAAAAGTGGCTGATTTTCAAACTGTTTGAAAAGAATTGTTTATGCAAGAGAGAGATCATCTTAGATCCATAGATAGAAAGACAGACATATATATATAATAGGTCTTTATATGTAATTTGGAATTTAATATTTGTAAATATACATACACACACACACAGTGTCAATTCTGACCTCCTAAACAAAATAACAGAGTGGAGACATCAAAAGGCCTTAGTACATTGTCCCTTCTCATTAAAGAGAGCCCATGCTGCTTACTCACAGATAAGGAAAGCAAATCCACTCCTTTTGCTGTGATCAAACAAGGACCCCTGAGCTGAAGAACTGCCTTGTTATTACACATCGCTGCAGGCAGCAGGCATAAAGCCAGTCAAGTTTTAAAAGGACACTTGTTAACATATTTTTGTCTCTCCCACCTGTATGTACACACTCACACATACAGAAGGAGATCCTGTCCAGTGCATAACACAATTATGCCATTAGAACTGACGTTCAGGACAACAGAAAATACCAAAAATGTTTTGATTCAACTTTTATGCATAGCAACAGGGAAGGATACATTCAGCAGCTGCTCTGGCTGGGTTGTGGATGGCTTTATGCTATGTAATCATGCAGGTTAGCAGCTGGCACAAGAATTTTGGTCTTTGCATCAATGCTATGTACTGACTGATACTAAATACATGAGTAAATGAAGAAATTAATACATAGGTGCTTCCCAGGATTTTATAGAATCCTAATAGTTCTGTTTTAAAAAGTTTGTAATTAATTACATAGGTGGCAATGACCAAAGTTTAACACATACTCCAGTTTGCTCACAGAGGAATGGTGAGATTACTATCTAGCAAAACTTTTGTATTTGGGCTGTAAATATATCCAACTTAGCTTATCACTCTGGTCTCCACAGCACATAGAGAGGAACAGGCATTTTTGGAGCACAGTTCATCCCCTCTACTTCAAATGTTGATGTTATAATGCATCATTCCCTAGAAATGCTCCTTGATTTCCACAGACTCTGCATGAAGGAAAATTAAGCTAGAGGCTCACATGCAGACAACTGAGAGATGGGCAGAGAAGTTTCACCCATTACTAAAAAAAATGAAAGTAATTAATACAGCTTTGAACTGTCCTTTCCCAGTGTACCTTGCATTTTAGGGCTTAGAGATAACAGAGCTGCTATTTTAATTTACTTTTTAAATTCACCAGCTTTTGGAGAAAGAATCAGGATTTAATTGGGGGGTTGTATTTATGTCAGCCTGCAAATACTGAAATATCAATGGCAATAAAAACAACACATAAAGATTAACAGGCTCCGGTTTTATATTGCGGTTGTCATCTATAAAATCTGAAGTGCATCATAAATAAGTCAGTACCATTTTCCATGTTTTACATTTCAGAAAACTAATGCTGAGAAAGATCACCTGAGCAACTCTTTTCAGGTGCAGGTAGAGGAAGACAACTGCAGGGCATCCTGAATTGGAATAGATATTTTCTTCCCTCAAACGGTATGAATGGTTCAGACATAATGATTTGGATTTTTCACCCGGCGGTAACTGCTGGCTGCAAGGAGCTGACAACCAGTCCCAGGGCATGTATTTATTTGGGTCTGTCATGGTTTTAGCTGGGATAGAGTTAGTTTTCTTCACTCCAGCTGGCATAGTGCTGTGCTTTGAACTTGGCATAAAAAAATGTTGAGATAACACACAGATGTTTTGGCTGTTGCTGGGTAGCACTTGTACCAGTCAAGGACTTTTCCAGCTTCCCGTGCTCTGCCGGGTGCACAAGAAGCCTGGAGAGGAGGGGGCACAGCTAAGAGAGCAGATTCGAACTGTCCAAAGGGATATTCCATAGCATGTAACGTCATGCCCAGTATGTTACCTGGGAGGGGCTGGCTGGGGGACGGAGGCAGCAATCGCGGCTTGGGGATGGGCAGCGTCTGTCAGTGGGTGGTGAGCGGCTCTATCATTTGTGTTTCTGTGGCTTTTTTTTTCCTTTTTTTCTTCCTTTTCCATTTAATTATATTATCATTATTGTTATTATTATCATAATCATTATTATAATTATTATTTTATTGTAATTATTAAACTGTGCTTATCTCAACCCACAAGTTCTTTTGCTTTTCCGATTCTCTTCCCCATCCCACAGAGGTGGGGGGAGTGAGCGAGCAGCTGCGTGGTGTTTAGCTGCTGACTGAGGCTGAACCACGACAGGGTCTAGTATAAGACTGGAATTCCTCTAACTTAGAGAAAAAGCAGGAACCGAAGGCACCTGAGATGGAAGTGGTGTGTAGGGAAGTGAAGGTCCCATCTTGCATTGTCCTCAGAGTGATCCCTGCAGGAGGGTATGGGCATGGCTGATGCAGGAGTCAACTGAAGATACCTTGCCAGAGCTTGTGGGCTAGTTCAGACCTGGCAAACAAATTAGTTAAAACCAGTTCTCTTGCAGATGCCATTTCTCTCATAGAGTTTGGCACGATATGCTATTTAACACAATGAACTTCTATGATACTGCATGCACTGAACTACTTGGCTCAGCGTTGCTTTCTGATGCAGACCCAGAGCAAATGGTCACTCTGAAATGCTCTTTATTTGATAAAAGCAACAGCGAGGACCACTGCTTCCTATTTAGAGATGCCAGGCTCTATTAAATACTGCCAGTCACTGCCGGAGAGAAAGTGACTTCAGGCTTGGATCTCTGTTCACATATGACTAGAGCTACAGGAAAAATGCATTTTACAGTTTGATGCCCAAACCAGGAAAAAAAGAATGTGCTACTTCAACTTAGAAAGAAAGTATTTCCTTGTTCAGAGTGAAATGAAACACCCTTCTTTTTTTTTATTTTTTTAAAGACATTTTGATAGTGTTTGCAAGTTATCTAATTTTTGTGGCTTCACATTTCAAGACTTGTAACTTAGGTACCATAATAGACCTTGTACACCCTCTTAATGTGCTACAGGTGCAAGTTAAAACATACCTTAAACTCATCTGTACATTGTGAAGCTAAACAAATTGCCACGTGATGAATCAAGTAACATAACACAGGATGTCACAGCAATTTTTTAAGCTGGTGAACAGTAAACAGTACGATGGAGAGAGGATGTTCGTATAGAAAATATATTCCAACCTTCTATAGTACATGCCTATTTCACAGTTTCCCATAAAGGTGGTGAACGGAACTCAGCGATCACATCACCCTTTCCTATCTCTGACCACAGTATTTGGGCTCTCCCACTTGTTAAGAAAAAGTCATACCAATGGGCTACAACATATAAGAGGAGACCTAGGCTGACACTGCATCCTCTGCATGTCATTCAGTTTTGAGAAAAAACCTGTTGCACTGCACTTATCCCACTGCTACTCCATTTAGGCTTCCTGAAATTAGGTTCCTTTTTTTGCCCTTCCAAACTGTTAACAGAAGTTGCCTCAAAAGTCAATATCACAGTGATCAAACATTTTATGAGTCTATTTTTAAGGTGGAGTATTGTCGCTGGATTCAGAGAAAGAGGGTCCTGACTGATATCCTGCCAGTAACCACAGGCTCAACTCAGCAGTCTCATTAAAGAAATCTGCCTATAGAAACCAAGCTTTCTTTGTTTATGCAGCAGGTGATACCAATGGAAGCTTAGCCTGGGCCTAGTGAAATTTCCCAACAAACTGCGCTTGAGTTGTGTGATGACCTTGAGACAGCAGTACACAGAGCTGCCATTTTAAGCTTAAAAACCCCAACCACTTTGCATTCTGCTACTCTCTAAAACAAAACTATATTCAGATACAAAGCAGAGTTAATTACTTCAAACACTGGAGCACCAACTTGTCATAAGATAAAGGATGGAGTTTTGGTGTTACTGCAGCCTGAAAAAATTGTTTGTTTTGACGACTGTGTTCCAAACCTGCAGGCTGAATAAAAGATATCAGTCAGGAAGTTCTGGTACTTACAACCCTGCTTGTATACATGTCGTGTCCAAGTTATACACAGCTGTAACTTGAGTTAGAGAAATGTATTTTAATTGAAGGGTGACCTCATTTGTCTAGCCCATTGACTATGTATCAGCATTACCTATCAGCTGAGCAGAGACAGAAAAAGCCCACAGCTAGCAAACAGGGAATTTGGTAACAAAGTGGTCATGGGTCCTGGTCTACGGCAAAAGAGAAGGAGAAATTAGATGGAGACATAAGACTGGAGTCTTACTTTGGAACATCTGTAATAAGAAATGGGAGGAAATGGATTGCTGGTTACTCCAAGTAGTAGTCTCTTTCTGCACCTCTTCTTTCATGACTGGTGTAAGACTTACAAGTAGAAATAGAATTTGCTTCTCAGATGTCATTGACATGAGTGTGTTTGACATTTGCGCAGAAGGAAAGATTCAAAAGCAAAGACAGGAATCCTCCTGTCCAAAGAAAGGAATATGTAAAGAACCAGGCAGGACAAAAATGCAGAAGGGATAGAAAAATATTATAAAAATCAAGTCCCACTTAAATGAGATGATGAATTTCCTCATTTTCTGTTCACATTTTGCAGAAAAGACCTCTTTAAGTCTGATGCTACCACTAGCAAAATCTGAGGACCATTATTCAAGCATCATGCAATGATATAAGAGATGTATCCTTGTCTTGGGGAACCTAGAATTCAAAAAGGCCAGACAAAAAAATATAAAACCAAACCAAACAAAAACAAACAAAAAAAAAACCAAACCGAGAGAGACAAAACAGGATCTCTGTGCATTACAGCATTTGCCTGTACTCCCTACCAATCTAATGGCCTGAGCCTTTGCTCTAACTGGTATTAGCTGTGGGGAACATATATCTACTGTCTTGCAACATGGCCTGGTGACATCAAGAAGCAAAGAAGTCTTGTGAATTATTTTAATAGAAAGTGTATAGGGAATTGGAATTGGAATTTGTGATATGTTGTCATTCCTGCCTATGAACAGGCTGTTTATGAATTGTACCGTTTGCTTTTTAGACTACTTCTGCAGGTGGCCAAGATCACTTTGAATACTGTCATTCTACTCCCACTGGCTTCGCTTCTGAAGTTAGTTTTACAATAGGTATCATCTCAAAATAGGTTCCCAGTGGGTCATCTGGGTTCTTGATCACAGATAGTCTCATAGGATAGAAGGGATATGGTGCCAACCATGCCCACCCAAATCTATTCATTTGAGAACTTTGCTCAGAATTTAGTGTGGAGATCTCTATAATCAAAGCAGTTGCTGCATGCTGGCTAATTAGCTTTGTCTTCACAAATGGAGATAAAAATTAGAACAATCATAACACTATTTCTGATCTCTTCCTTAGCTTGGTAAATTTAAACATTAAGAATGCTGTCAAACCATGGCTAAAGAGGAAATATTTAGTTGTCTTTTGGCAGTGACAAAGTACTTCAACCTTTATGCATTCATTTTTTTAAGCAGTTTGACATTTCGTTATTAAAGCAGATTTTCTATTTTGTTGTTTCTTTCAGTCCATTACACAGCCACAGTGTTACCATGTAAGTTCTTGTAAGTCATATGCAGGTGGGAAGAAATCATATTTCTATTGATAGCACCATTATTTTTTATTATCACCTGCAAATGTTGTTGTATACCCCCCTCTTTCTACTAGGTTCATGACTGACTTCTCATTTTCCCCCAAAGATGTGAACAAAATATGCTGATTTTTATAGGCTCTGTCAAATGGGATCAGAACATAAGTCCAACAAGTCTTGCATTTTTCAACCCATCGTACTTAAATGTTATCAAATACTGACTAAGGAGACAGAGGCAAACAAAGAAAAGAAAATCCAAACCTAAGCCCTGACAACTTCAGAAATCGCATACCTTCAGGCAAAGTCTTCCTCAAATTGCTCAAATATTAGTTTATGCCACAGCCCTCACACTTCCTATCCTTTCTGATCGAGGACTGTAGGAATTGTTAGTGCCGTCATTTTGCACAGTTGTGGCAAATCCTACAAAGTTCACAGAAGCACCTTCCAGCAACGTGTTACCCAGTTATCTTACAGTCTATAAAAATGGAGAAAAACAAAAGGATCGTTTTATTGGTTCTAAATATGCTATTTTTCAGGTTACCTGAATTTTGTCCATTATTGTATTGTGAAAAATAATCAGGAGATGATCTTTTGCAAGATTCTACTCCAAGGTTTATTGCAAAACCAAGTAAAGCAAATAAATTTCCATTCCTTTCCCAGTTATTTTGCTGAAGATAATTTTGTGGCTCAGAGACTTCCATTGTTCAGATGATTCAAGTTTTCAAAGTGACCAAATGAGATCCATTGGATTTTTCTCTTAGCAATGCCTCAAAACCTGGAGCATTACTTTATTTCAACCATTCACCCCCAAAAATAATAATTTACAGCCCTGGTTACAGGCACCTTTCTTCTTACAAACAGTCCGCACAATAAATGCTCCACTTTGGCCTAGGTGCTATAATGCTGGTCTCTTTTTCTTTGATGTGGGGGGATGTGGTTTCTATGCCTTTTGCTGCCAGGAAACAGCTCAATGTCTAATGTTGTCATTATGCTCCATTCCTGAAGTCTTCACTTATGACACCCTCAGACAATGAATAATTTATAGCTCTTTGACATGCGTGCAAACATACATCAAATTGCAAAGCCAATTATAAAACAATATACAGTCCTTTTTATCACTTCAGAAATCCACAATTTCTATTTTAACACTGAAACAGGAGTAATGGCTAATCAGAAACTTTCCTTGGTATGTTACTTTAAGGCAATTATATTAATT